>NC_056765.1:14575000-14867500 GCF_018687715.1 Carya illinoinensis
AAAAATCTAGAAAGGGATTTACAGTCATTTAATGACATCACTCCTAATCACTAAGTTATCACTTTTAAATTTGGTGCTTGTAAATAATTAGACTATAAAGAAAGAACCACACAATCACAATCGCTCTATAAGGTTTTACTCAATTTATACAAACAGTATATATATGTATATATGCATCTGAAACTAATTATCTTACAAGCAATTACATGCAGTTCTCACATACAACGTGTTAATATTTAATATAAAGTTCAATGTTGATGATATTCAGTAGTGATTTCTATATTTATCTGTTTCTTACATCACTGCTGAACCCAAAACATTGGAGTAAATACATCCCACCTTATATTATAAGTTACGCAATAATATATGGAAATATTCCTTGTGCTATGGTTTTAATCTACTGCAAATTGCCTCAAACATAAAAAATCTTAGACACGCCATACTCTAACATAAAGTCGCTGAAACAGCGCTATTAGATAGGATAATACCTTATCAATGTATGGCCACATATCAGAACTTCTATTTCCAGGTTTAGTCTACCTGCACAATTATGCAAATGATCAACCACCATTGAAATTTTGCCACTTTTAAGTTCAGCCACAGAAAGTTTAGTGCAAAAAGTTATAACATGTGTGCTATGGTAGCTCTAACATATGAAATTCCAGCAGTACATAACCCAAGCCTGACAGTGTTCCAATGCAGCATATTTATATCACTAAGTTACCCTCCATAATTTGTTTGAGTCCACAAGAGGCAGAAAAAAGTCACCATATTGGTGGGCTAATATAATATGAAAAGAAACATATAGATATATCTTTAATTAGAAATTGTCTCCATCAAAAATTGCATACTAAATTCTCCATTAGTATGTTCTGGTTGGTCTTTTTTCTGTGTGCATACATAACAAAAAATCCCTTAGGTTAATCCTACCTAAGGGCTATTAAACAAAAAACCCATTTTACAACTTATAAAATTTGTGTATATCAGTTTGCTAAGTAGGCAAAAATTGCTAATAAGTAAATATATTTAGAAGTGTCAATCTCTATACAGTTGCAAGTAAATTTTTCCACTTTGATAAATAATCTCAAGTCATACATGTTTTTAGATCTGTATTTTTCAAGTTTGGCTTCAGCTGCCTTGGCTTTCAAGCCTTATAACTCTTCCTACTCCAATCTCCTCTTAGTACACGCCAAGCAAGTTAGTCATGTATGCATTTTTGGTGCCACACAAGTACATTACAATTGACAAAGAAATAAATACTAGAACATAAAGAAACAATGAAGATGGCAGCAGTTGTCAGCTATATATGTTGCTAGCACTCCATTTCACATATCCATAACCCTCAAAAAATAATACTACTTATATCCCAAGTCTTCCGTTGCCTTATTGTTCTGATCCATTTTTCAAGTACTCTAAGATAATAATATTTACCTGCTCTTATAAAGAATGGCATCCATGCTTCTGAATCTTTTTCCTTAGAGTTCATCATCCATATAACATATATGATCAAAAAAGTAAAGTTTGAAGCTAGCCACTATTCCTTAGAGTTACTTCTTTTAATTATTCAATATTGCAGCTTTTCTCGTTTGCCGACTTGTTCAAAGGTTTGTATGATGACTCTATCCCGTCTGCTAAGCAATTATACACATCATCTGGTCATTCGGTTAGTCAAATAATCCTTTAACAGAATTTTTTATTTCTTTTTTATCACCATTGATCTACGACCTTCTTGGTTTAGTATATTCTAAATGATCAGCTTCGCTATATATATTTTGATGAAGGATGAGTTATTGTGGGCAGCTACCTGGCTATTTGAAGCAACCAATGCTGAGTACTACCTGAAATATGTAGTGGAAAATGCTTTGTACTTCTGTGGATGTGGATGGGCAGTCAAAGAATTTTCATGGGATAATAAATATGCTGGTTTGCAAATCCTTCTTTCAAACATAGAGCATACAATCCATTAACTTCATGCATTTTAGAGCTAAAATTAAAATGTTCTCTTTCAAAACCAATATTTTGAAAGTGGACTGAGTTCAATAATTTGGACATTGTTATATATACAGCAAATCTCTCATGATGTTGGATTGCCTTTGTCATCTATGCAACATCCCTTTTCGTTTATGAACAATGTTTGCTGTAATACTAACCTTTGACCAATAATTAATTGCAACTTTCATGTGAATTAGAGCGGTCAGACAGCTTATTAAAAGCAAATGGATTTCCAACATTTGCTGCAGGTATTAAAACAATACCATGCCAAGGCGAACTACTTTGCCTGTGCTTGTCCCCAAAAACTCACCATATTACATGGCTAATATAATCCTAAAAGATTATGTAGTCATTCATCTAATTACTAAAATAACTCCATCAAAATTTGGACATTGAATTAGTCTTGTAGAAAAAAACCAATTTCACAAGTTATTAATTTTGTTATATCAGTTTCTTCAGAACCCAAAATGATAGCTGCCTCTAAAAATATGTTTATAGGTGTGGCTGTAGAGTTGCAAGTACTTTAATTGGAAACTTTTGATAAATATTCTCAAGTCATAGAGCTTGCTAATATGGGCTTGTAAATTATCACTTAAGAGTATATATTTATCAACTATTGACAACAAAATGCATAAAAACTGCCCAATTAACACATTCCCTTCGTGCTAACCTGTAATCATCACCCACAGACAGCTCTAACATGGTCATTTCAGTAGTACACAACACATAAGTACTGCCCCAACGCCACCATATTTGTATACAAACTTAACCACCATTTATTTTTACCCAACACACAACTTTAAAAAGCTCATAAGATTGCTGGGTTAATATAATATAGACCCATACAGCGAATTTCATCTAATTATAAATGCTCTCCACCAACTATACAGGGATATTCCAACATGCTTGAACTTGTAATCATCACCCACATACAGCCCCCCCAGTGCCAAAAGTCTGGTTCTAATCCTCGTTTCTAAGCAAAGTCTCATCTAGACCCACAAGAACGATATCGTAAAAGAGGAGAAAATACAATATAGTTAAATCTTTTTGGTCTAAAATTGACTATCTAAACTTGATCCAAAAAAGCTGACACTATCTGTATATGCAAGGGCATATTCCATCTTAAAAACAACAACCAATTGGTTAACTCCCAGCGTGCATATAATTAAGGAATACTTAAACATTAAAAGTTAACCCATCTAACTAGACCATCATATGATTATTTTCAACCTGATTGTACTTTTCATTTAACTCTCTAGCCTAGAAGTTGGAGATACATATCTTTTAACCAAATGCCTTAGGCAAATGCTATATGTTTTAAAGACCAATGGTGAAGCTTTGCTTTAAGCCATAACAAAGGGGTGATCTTTGTTACCATGCACTCAGCCCCTTGGGTCTTTTTGGTGACTCAACAATTCTTGTTCTATTTCTTTAAACAGGGAAGAATAGTTCATATCATTGTTCTATTTTATGGTATAAAATCCTTTACTTTTTACATTCTTTGTAGGATTGATTATTTTGATTAAATGTTAGGGATGCACACTAATGTTCCCTCTCCCTTCTATTTTTCCTATAAACATTCATCCAAAATCATCAGTACAAAGTGATGAGCTATCTCTAGCTAACTGTCACGCATATGCTCTACATCAAGGAAAAAGCACCACGCCCATGTGCTATTCAGAACCAAAACAACCATTATGAATAATCTAATGTGGCCCAACCATTGTGAAGCTCAGCAACAACTTACACAGATATCCAATTTTTAAGTAAGAATGAAGTGGGAAGTGTGTACCTCAAATGTTAATCATGCTCAGCACCAATCCTCACATGATCCGTACATGCCCGTTCAATCTATATTGCATGTTTAGCCCATTAATTTCACAATCATAGTCTTAAACGATGATGAGACTATAAATAAAAACACATATATATTAAGAGGAAATGGGCTTAATGGAGAAGGTAACAGCCATGTAGAGAACATCTACATATTAGGAAATTATGCCTAAATCCACTTTTGACCATGTCAAAAGTACACACATGATATGTGTTTTCATATCTGAATCCCCAACTATCTCATACATAATCATATGCACATGTCTCAATCTTTTCGTATGCGAAAAGCTTTGAAAGGAATGACATAATAATCTGACCCCTCAAGTTACACACAAATGCTACGTGATCCAAGCCCAATTACTATTGGCATGCATTCTTACACACCAATTTTGATGGATACGAAGTATTATTGGAAATAAAATCAAGAATAATAATGTCCTTACAATCACTACCAAATGCAACCTCTTCTCCCGAGTAAAAATACACAGAATTTTTAAAATTATCCCATTTCCCTTCTAATTACATGCAGGAGTGGTTTTATCATGAAATCGCATTCATACAATATAATACAAAAAAGACACTGAAAGCTGCCCCATTATGCACTATGGGTGATCAAATGCATTGTTTTTCTTTCTTTACTTCGCATATATATACAAATTCTGTGTGTTTAGGAGCCTTAACAAATGAGTCATAAACATAAACTCGCACCCCTCTATAACTTAAAGAAATGCATGCATCATTGTTCAGCATATCATTCAACATAACAGCACACCAACCTTTAATATAGCATCAAAACTGAAAATTCATTGATATGCTGAAAATATCCCAATGCTTTAAGCTGTTTGTTTGCATCCAGTTTGGCCATCCAACTGCTCCATCAAAAGTGGCTGTACCTGAATTACATGAACAACCATTTAATGCCTATTAGTATATCAGAAATTGCAGGATGTTAATATAGAGAACAAAAATTATACTTTTGTTCAAGTCACAACGTGATTTGTTAAATGAAAGTATGAGAAGGGATATTGCAATTACATTACTTCTATCTAGTAAAATCTCCTGCACGAACAATAAGACCATTCTCTTAACGGTTGTTTATGGTGCTGCAAAGCATTTTCAGCCCACATGTAGAGAACAACTTACACAAGTAATCCCCCACTGCCCAAATGCCTCCCACAAAAAACCTTACATTCTTTATATATATATATATTGGTTTTCATTTATAGTTTGGCTACCTACCATCTCCCACTACCAAAAATTGCCCCAAAAAACTCAAAAAATTCATTCACAGTGATTTCTTGGCCATGCTCACTAAGTCTCTCCACGAGACTGGAGAGACTCGGTGTTGCCATGAAAGTTCTGAAAAAATGTTTGCAACATCTGATCAGTAGCATTTTGCCTATCACGAAGAGCTTGCATTTCACACATCACTTGATCAAGCTTCGTCTTGTAATGGTCGGCATCTTTCTTGTAATTCTCAGCATCTGTCTTATGTTTTTCAATTAAAGCAAGATACTCTCTTTCTTTTAGGGTGTTCCGTTGTCTTGTCGACTCCGAGATGACCATCTCTCCTAGCCCCCTTGCGTATCCTGGTCTATGCCCAAGCACCTCTCTAAACACACTTGCTGCTGCCTCATCGTTGCGTTGCTCAGGCTCTAGACCATCCATCTTGCTGACCATCTCATTCTGCACATGTAATATTTAAATTGAGCGATGTTAACTCATGGTATGAAAGGTGAATAGGACACACTCAAATATAAATTTGGAAACAATCCTTGCATGCAACAAACAACTTCAAGAAATTTTGTACTCACATAAGTGTTTTCAGTTGCTGACGTGACAAATTTACCGTTCTTCTTTGACCAGTGACTCTCCTTATAGAACTCCACTAAATTCGCAGTAGTAGCCCGCTACAAATGTGTGTAATTGTACATGTAATTAAGCAATCAGAAAAATTGAATAATTAACACATGTCATTCAAAACAAATGACCAATTTGTTTGAAAAACCCCTACGGTCAAACCACACAAACACAAAGATTCAAAACCTCTAAAGACCTTCATACCTTTTCGTTTCAACTCAGTAGACATGTACTTTTCTTAACAATAACAGTGTAATTGGTATGCTATTTGAGTAGAGCAGTACCAACTCTACCATTAAAAGGTGCTCATTTATATGGTAATTATACTGCATGATCCTCCTCGTCTGAATCTTCTCTCATTCTAACCATAGGATGTCATTTTAACTAAGAATCATGGTGAGATATGCTAACTAAGTTTGGGCCCCTAGCTGCATTTTACAACATTCTAATTATTTCAATTCACACAAATGTATATACTGTTAGAATTTAATGATACCAACTGTTTTCATTTTTTCTCGAAAAAATGACATTTAATGTGTTATCAAACTTGAGATGACCTTCACCAACATGATTCTTCATATATTCCACACCCTTACAAACGTCATCATAAATAAGTGGCCATGCAGCAAATGGGTTGTGCGCAATGTTATAGAACACCATGTTTTATGCAAATACATGACTAGGCTGAAATCATTAAAACAGACTATACCTTCTCCTCCATTAGCCTAACAAACGATTTGCGGCCTGCCGTGTGGTTAATGGTTAGCGCTTTCCTATTCTCCCGATTCTGTCTTGCAATTTTCTGAATTATGGGGCACCCAAAATTATAGTTTGAAAATTGCATAAAAAACATAGTAAGGATACACTCATTAAATTCTACCAGATTGTTATTAATTTAACTAATATATACCTTGAATTCCTTGCTTCCCCACCTCTCACACAACTTAACCCAGACTTGCAAATCAACCATGGAACTGCCAGCAGCCAATGCTTCCTCGTGACTACCGTACGATTCATACTTTTTGTGTAATTCATGGTGGAATGCATTGTACCGCTTATGCAACTGCTTTCTGACGGTCAGTCTATGATTCTCCCGATCCCAATCTAACGCGAAGTCACCCTGCATGGATGAACATCCAAGGTTAACACAAACCTTGTATTATGTACACCCACTAACATTATCTCAAAATAAATCTTGATATATCTTACTCTCACACGGTCGATCAACTCGTCCTTTTGTACCTGCGGCACATTAGTCCATCTCGCATAGCTCATGTCGCAATGTTGTTTTATGATTTGCATTACCCGTACTGTGAACATCGCTGCATTAGAACAACACGGTGCTGTTTCACCGTCATTAATCTTCAAAATCACGGGGCCATACTTCCTCAACTTCTCGAACTCAATACACTTAGTTGGCCCACGTCTCCGTTTGGGCTGTTCTTGGTTAGCTGTGGGCATCATGGGGGCAGTCAAATCTGTATTCCAGCAAACAAAACCTTACTATTAGTCTTCAAATAACTACTTTTGTTATTTAACACATAAATGAGTAATGTATTGAGAAAAGAACAAGAATAAGGATTGTACCAGTATTGGATCCATTAGGTGGGGGTTCTCTTAAGGGTGAAGGTTCTCTGATCGTCTCTGGTGGGGGTTCTCTACTCGTCTCAGGTGGAGGCATTGGATTGGGACATGGAGGCTCCCATGGATGACTGGGAGGCTGCATTGAGTCATCTGATCCTGACTGATCTGGTTCTGATTGACTGTGGTATGAAGCGATGCGAGTTCCTCGTGGTCCGCGCATTCTACTATGGTAAGGTACAAATCGTCTACCACGATTACCTCGTCTATACCCTCTTCCTCGAGCACTTTCTCCCATTGCGTCACCTGCATTGGTACAAAATTCCATTTCAGTTACAAGTATTGTGGCATGATTTATAATAAATCAAGCCACAACCATATCTGAAAAAACACAACTCTAATACCCAATTATTAGAACCAAGATTATCTAATGCAGATAATTGATAGTTTTTTGGGTGCAATACACCTATATAGCAATATCTTTATTATTCTAACATTATCGAAAATAATTTAGAATTCCCAACAGCCAATGATTTTTATAGTTTTGCCACAATCAATGTAATAAGAATTGCATGCATGAAAATTCTAGCATGAATACGTGATGTATTAATCTAATTAATCGTCAAAACCATATACCTTTAACTTGTTAATGGTAACTCCTAATATGTTGCACTTCTGTTCACAAGCATTTGATGAGTTTTAACAACACCTTTTCCGGCTAACTTGTCAAATGTTTCCAACCAATGTGTGAGTCTATACGGATAAATAGACTAACCAAAACAAGAACTGGAATTAGTTATCATTACAACTATATTCATAATGGGGCCATTCAGGATCTATAACTTTTTTAAAAAATTGATGATTAAAGTTCTGCTGCAAAATACTTGATCCAAGTTGGTCTATAAAAAATAACTGTAGCACTTTGTTGAAACGAACATACATGTATTTCTTTGTTATATATATTGTCCACATACTCATTTTTATAACGATAACGGATGGAGTGGAAAGGCATCAACAAATGGGCTGCTTGTCTAAGATGACCTAGACTCATCGTCTGTGGATAAGTCCTCCTCATCTGAATATTCCCCATCATTAGACGCATAGCCTGAACCAAAAGCAGTCATGCCATCATCAATAAAGTTTGCTACATGCATGTTTTGCCCAGCCTGACTGGTCACTGCTTGTGCATCAATGACCAAAGGTTCTACGTCATTCCTATTCAATGGAGTAGACATTGTTCATGCATCACACTGCAATGGTGCATAATCATATGATGCCTCATTTTCTTGATAGACATCATCATCACTTGATGATCCATCAAGTTCTCCTAACACCCTCGACACTGGTGGAATGTCATATACGTTCCTATTTATGTACTTCTGCACCACAAACCAATTCCCTTTCGCCCTTATATCTCTAATGTAGAAACACTATGAAGCCTGGCATGCCAACACAAATGGTTCATCCTTATACGAAGTCCTGTCCATATTGATACTAGACATATGGTTATCAACTCGCACCCCTCGTCTTGTATCACCAACGTCAAACCAATCACACATGAACAAGTACACCTGACGTCTTCCCATGTAGTGTAACTCCACTATATCATTAATAACACCATAGAAGTCAACATTATTAGTACTTTCGTCCCCAATTACCAACACCCCTGAATTTTGTGTCCGCCATCGAAATTCACGTTCTTTCATATGGAACCTTTTGCCATTTATAATGCATGCAGCATAGGATGCAACCCACCGTTCAGGCCCGCAACATAACGCATACAAATCTTCGTTCACATCATGTGGGTTAGTTATACGCTGCTCCTGAACCTACAACAATATCGTAGAAACGTCATTACCATTAAAGTTTCATGCTTAAAGTAAAAAAGGCCCGAGTTCATCTAACTAGAGAGGCAGCAATCTAACTTACTCGCTTCTTCAACCAAGTTGGAAACTCAGTTTGATGTGTTCGATCGATACAATTTGGGCTATGTACTTTACATTTTTCATAGTGCTCCCTGCATTTTGTATATGCAAAATTGTGCAACAATATACGTAAGATACTTCATAGGGACATACAACAAAAATGGGTTGCTCCCATAAAAACGTAAAATAAAGTTTGAACTTCAGAGATAATGGATGCTTACTCTAGGTAGGGTCCAATCTCCGCGCAGTTGTTGAGGACGTACCAGGTTGCTTCCTTTAGGAGTTTATCTGATAATTGAAAGTTGGAAGCTATACCAATGGGACGAACTTTCTGGTTGAAAATTTTGAATCCATCTATATTCTGGGGATCTCCACCATCAATGTTGCGGTCTGTTCGAGTAAACTTTGTCTCAATATCTTGGAGATACATTGAGCAAAAAGTCAAGCATTCGATGTGAATGTAGGCTTCGGCTATTGAGCCTTCTGGGCGGGCTTTATTCTTAACATATCTCTTGAACTTGCCAAGATACCTCTCAAATGGATACATCCACCTGTATTGTACTGGTCCCCCAAGTATGGCTTCACGGGGTAAGTGGACAGCTAGGTGGACCATGACATCAAAAAAAGATTGAGGAAATATCATCTCCAATTTGCATAGAATTGTGACGATATCAGTTTGGAGCTGGGATAGTCGGTTAACATCCAAGGTTCGGGCACACAACTCCTTAAACAACGTGCTCAGTTCAGTTAAAGTCAATGCGATATCAGTTCGTAAGAACCCCCCCCACGGCAATAGGAAGTAGTCTTTGCATGAAAACATGACAATCATGGCTTTTCAACCCTGAAATTTTGCAATCACGTACTGAAACATAATGCGAGATGTTCGAAGCAAATCCATCTGGAAATTTCACATCGGCCAACCATTCACAAAATTTCCTCTTCTCATCACCATGTAATGCGTACAATGCATGTGGCATTGTAACACGTTTATCTTCATGCTTCAAATGTAATTCTTTTCTGAAGCCCAAGATCTCTAGGTCACGTCGAGAATTGATATTATCCTTAGTTTTACCATGGATGTTCATTAAAGTACATAATATGTTATCGAATATATTCTTTTCAATATGCATGACATCTAGATTATGGCGAAGCCGCAGGGTTACCCAATATGGTAACTTGAAGAAAATGCTATATTTTGTCCAGTTCAACTCTTCAGTAGTGCGCTTCCTCTTTCGACGAGATGTACCGAATTGCACTTCCCCAAGCATCTGTAGTTGAGCTACAATATCAGCACCATCTAAAACCCTTGGTGGTGGGCGATGATCTTCTTTACCATTGAACAAATGTTTTCTCAATCTCCACATGTGATCTAGTGGCAAGAAACGACGGTGTCCCATATAACAAAATTTTCGTCCATACGTCAACCAATTGGAATCGGTGCCTTCATTACAACATGGACATGCCAATTTTCCCTTTGTTGACCAGCCAGAAAGATTCCCATACGCTGGAAAGTCATTGATTGTCCACATTAAAGCAGCGTGCAACACGAACGTATCCTTTGTGGAGGCATCATACGTAGGTATCCCATGTTCCCAAAATTCAACCAGTTCATCGACTAACAGTTGCAAGTAAACATCAATGTCATTACCTGGAGATTTTGGCCCTGGAATAATGAGAGATGTCATGAAGAATTGGTCCTTCAAGCACAACCACGACGGCAAGTTATAAGGAACCAAGATTACTGGCCAAATGCTATATGGTTTAGCCATATTATTGAAGGGATTGAAACCGTCACTTGCCATCCCAAGCCTAACATTGCGAGCATCATGTGCAAACCAACTATGTTCGTCATCAAATCTCTTCCAGGACTCTGAGTCTGCAGGATGTCTCATAGTAGCCTCATCGGTTGGCCGATGCTCTTTATGCCATCTCATATCACATGCTATCTGCGCAGACATGAAGAGACGTTGCAATCTTGGCTTCAAAGGAAAATGCCGCAACACTTTCCTAGGTATAAGACGTGCCCTGTGTGTATTAGGCATCCACCTTGAAGCCTTACAAATAGGACATTCATCAAGATCAGCATTTTCCTTCCAGAATAAGATGCAGTCATTAGGGCATGCATGAATTTTGTGGTAATTGAAACCCAAACCCCTAACCAATGACCTTGACTCCGCATATGAATTTGGCAATTCAGCATCAGGAAATGCGGATTGCAATAGGTTAAGTAGCATATCAAAGGACTTTATTGACCACCCACCAACTGTCTTAATGTGTAACAACTTCACAATAAATGACAGTTTTGAGAACTTTGTACAACCAGCAAAAAGTGGACGCCGGGCATCCTCTAGTAACTGCTCAAAAGATGAACTTGGAGAGAGATCTAGTATTGATCCACCAGTTGACAATGGATTGTGATGATCTTGGGGAACATCAATGAATGTGCCTGCCCGAACGTCATCTAACATATGGTCCATGTCATCAATGTACTCGTCAGCATAATCAGCAACACCATCGTCGTCATCATCATTGAAACTTATTGTCTCCTCCTCTCCATGAAAGATCCACTGGGTATAATTTGGATTGATCCCTTTAATGAACAAGTGAGTCTCCACATCAAATATTGGTAAGAATATCATATTTCTGCATGAACGACAAGGACACCGAATGCGATCACTTCCCCGAGAATGGTTTCATGCAAAGGTAAGGAAAGTGTTAACCCCATATGCATATGCAGGCGATCGAAATCTATCGGTCAAGTTCATCCAGCTTTTGTCCATCTAAAATTCGTGGAAAAAAGCAATATATTAGTTATGAGGATAATATGCATCAATTTAGCTATTAAGTGGAGAGGGGGTGAAGAATTTGAGACAGTGTACTGGTGACCAAAATGCTTTAGATCAGTCGAAGCAATAGATAGTGGAGCTCAAGAGAAAATGGAGAAAACGATACTAACCGGGGTTGTCGTCTATGCAGATCGTTGTGGAATGATGAGGGTAGTGTTGAACAGATTATTATGTTTAAGCCAGGAGTATTGAAGTGCTGCAGAATATGTTATCATGTTAAACATTGTACCATATCCCTTATTTGTTAGTATAGGGTAGACTAGTGCATATAAAGATGCTAAATAGATGGTCCACCTACACAATAGTTGGAACCATTTTGAAGGTTATGGAATAATGTAGTTGGTATAATTAAATATTATAATGAATTGCGTTGTACTCATATGAACCGCAGTTATAAACGACGACGTTTGGGGAGTAAGATATGGTCGTGGGAAGGCAGGCAGTGAGTCTCGATGTGGATGCTTGTTTAATGGAATGACGATTAAGGACTTTTGATTCATCAAAATTGATATGTATAAAATCTCATGGACATCAGACGAGGGTTTTGGAAGGGTTACCAAAGCGTACAATTAATAGAGGGGGGAGGGTTGTTCTCTATATTCATATGTACGCACTACAAAACGACGTGCGTAACAGCAATATGGTGATATATATACTTCAATTCCCAGAAGTTGCTATTGGACATATAAACCAACACGAGAATTTGCATTATGACCTGCAGAAATTACCTTGAGTCCTAAGTTTACATGTATATACTCTAAATGGAACTTCACTTAATGAAATGAGCATCACAAAACAAATTTCTGAAATTAGTTGGAATGAGTATTTCATTCTCATTCTATGAAACTATGAAACATTAACACATGATACAAACGTACGCGTTACATTCTTTTTGGCAATGTATTAACTTGAATATTACCACAATTATCAGCAAACATTATCAATATTCGATCAATACCATTAAGTCATCGTAGCATTATGTGTACCCCTTGGGTATATAAAACTTAGTAATACAAAGTATGGCCAAATAAACATATATATTGGTTTTTTTTTTTTTTTTGGGAATCTTGGCCAAACATATGTAGCATATATATGTAAAGGAAGCCATGCTTCAACAACTACGTTTGGCCAAGACGAGCATAGCACAATGGAATCACACAAATGCGATGTGTTTAGAAAAGATAAACAACATATGAAGAGCGATAATATTGCTGTAATCGAGTTATGTATAAAGTAATTACCTCAAAAGGGCCCACGCTACCAAAATAATAAGTTCGTATGCATAGAAAGGTTGAAATCTTGGTCACCTCATCCGTTAAATTTGCCTAATTATGCACACATTATCATTTGTTTATTACATTGATAAATGTAATAAATAATAAAAAAGGAAAGAAAATGACATGATATATTTCGAACCCTCAAACTCTTCAGCTAATGTTAATTTCTAAGTATTTAGAGCACCATAACACCCAAAAATCCAAAAAGATGCTCCTATCTTGTTTATAGAGTATGGCAAATTGAGCTTTGTTGGCCCAAAGTTGGGGCTTTCCACATGCAAGTAAAGATGCAGCCCCATTATGGCTAAAACTCATAAATTCACCCACATGCTATGAAGTAAGGGATGTGGAAAATGCATATAACAAAATAAAAGGAAATATGTATATTATTTAAGGCTATTTTAGCAAAACAGCTGCCACATTACTGAGTTTAACCTCAAGGCTTCACTTCTGGGAACATGCATGGCATTCTATATAAAAGAGTTCTAGTCAACAGTTCCAATAAATCTATAGATGGACTTTTTCTTGCCCAAATATCTTAATCACCGATCATATAGCAGTTTACATGTCACGGTATCATACAACTACATGTAACAATACAAAATACTCTTTGCTTTATATGCACAATCAAACAAAGCAACATTTTGCAGGCCCATGATGATTAACTACATATTTAAAAGGTACCAAAAAGGGCCATAAACATTTTTGAAAAAGCGATTGTTCAGAAAAAACTTCATAGCTACACGAATGTAGTTAAGCATGTTAATACCCAGAAAAGTAAACCACCATGTACACAACATATACAAAAAATGAAACCGAGTACCACAACATATTCAAAGACAACCATGTCCGCAAGAACCATTTCCTTTAAAAGAACACAACTTAGAGCACCACATACACAAAAGGTAAATATACAAAAAGAAAACCCAATTACAACTTAGCTAGCTACTAATAATGGTTGTAACCTCTAGTTGGTCTATTTAGATACATTTTTGTTGGCTACGCTGCATGCACATGATTGATCAACTCCAAGGACATCACCAACTAGAGATTTAATGTAGCCCTCGTGTCATCCATGTGGAAACAGAGTGAGGAAATGTACCTTTCAGGAGAACCTTCAGAAATATGTTAATTTGCCCATCTCATTTGTCAAGAGATTAATCAATATGCTCGGTAAACTTAGCTTCAACAAAGGTGGAAGGAGAGCATGCACAACTTCCAGCTGACCTTCAATGATGGCTAATGATAGTCCAACACTCTGTTAAAAGAAGGAACCTCTTTCAGCTAGTGAAAGGTTTATTCAAAATGAAATCTCTAACTTATTGAAAAGTGTATAAACGGCATGTTGAGCAATAGTATTTCAGTTCAAAGCATCATATTAGAAGCAATGAAAGGGAGTTATTAATGTTACATGCAGTCCCTCAAGTTGTAGTCTAAAAATGACCCCTAAATAATTGATGGGAAGCTAGCTTTGCATGAAAAATCTCCACAAAACACTTTCATATGTAACATAGAGGAATTAAAATGGTAGAACAATTTTCTATGGTGAGATTTCAGGTAATATTCTTTTTGGTTGGTATATGACTATTGGTGGGTTTAAATGTCAAACCTATTTTCTTCTAATCAATATTTTTTGTAATATTCATACTAAGACAGCACCACAAGAACCACCATATATTAAGAACTGAAGTAAGAAATAACACCAATTTCTTTAAGCTTAACGCTACACAACATGCTATTCAGAAACATCTGTAGTTGCTTAAAATAGCTACATTTTAAGTATATCATATATTACTAAGTTAGTATACCCAGAAATTCATTATTTATTTCTTTAATAAATAATAAAACTTTAAAGAGAGATTAGAGGGGTGCACAATCACGGCGCACAAGAAGTACACAAAATGAAACATCCAATAAGCAAAATGGAGTGAAAAAGAGAATAAGCCTTTAAAATCTACAAAGCTAAGAGTTGGGAACCAATACAAGCAGCCATCCAAATATAGAGAGTGCTTAATACTGAGGATCGTAGCAATTTTGTCGCTATCCATTCACGGTATAATAGAAGTTTGGGCATTAAGTTTTGGCCAAATGTACCACCTTAAGCACAAAGGGACCATCAGGTGAAAGGAAAGAGAGGAGCTGTAATTAATGTTCCTCTCGGCTCTAGCTACTTAGAGCTAGTTCTGGTCTGAGATTTTAAGGTCATTTGGTTTTCCTAATGTCACATTTTGAGGTTGAGTTAAAGAGATAAGATAAATGCAAACTAAGGGGCTAGAACTTAAGAGTATACATTCGTCTTGTAAAGTCATGTCAAACTTTGTGCAATAGCTTGACAAGCCAATAAGTTAGTTGTATACCTGTTTCAAAACCCCCCCTCCTTCAACTATAATCCCAACTACACAAGCAATGAACTAGTGTTTATTTCCAATTAGGAATAAGCATGATTTGTGGGTAGACATAGCAGAAACAGAGGAAGAGATAGTTCTTGATAAACCAAGGATTTCTATTGAAACCTTCAGAGGTTTACTTAGTTAGTAGCTTGAGTAGAAGGTAAAACTTTTCATACTGATATCTTACAGTTTAACACATAAATGGAGGCCTAAACATATTCGAAGAGTGATTCACATAGAGCATACTACTATTGTTAAAACAATGAGTAGAATATTCTTTTTTCGTAAGACTGTCGGCATGGAACCAAAACAGGGCTGAAAAACAAGGCATAATCTCAAGCAGACTCTAGCACGAATATTGCATGTTTCAATCATCACCCACATAGTTACACACCCAACTAAACAAGTATTAGGGGGAAAATGTAAGGATAGATGAAGTTGAAAGAGAACAGGGATATATTCTGATGCAGAAAATTTCAGAATTGGGAAGTGTGTTTGCTGCTATCTTTTTAGGTGCTAAATGTGAAGTAAGAGAGGGAAAAAGGATGGAGTTTTAAATATAAACTGAACTTAGTCAAGTTACAAATGAAATTTAAGCCAAAGTTCCGGCCTTGCAAATCCAATTAAAACTCATATTTGGTGTTTACAAGAACGGTCATGTTGAAATCATAGCGAATGACCAAGGAAACCGTATCACCCCTTCATGGGTTGCTTTTACTGACAGTGAGAGACTGACCAGTGAGGCTGCAAAGAACCAGGCAGCCATCAACCCTGAAAGGACCATTTATGACGTCAAGAGTCTGATCGGAAAAAAGTATTTCATCCTTATCAACTTGTTGATTTCTGATTAGATATCCATCTTGTTTGGAGGTTGTACCAATTATGACACGCTTTTCTATAAACACACAGATTTGGAGAAAATGAGGTTCAGAGAGACATGAAGCTTGTTCCATACAAGATTGTGAACAAGGATGGAAAGCCTAACATTCAAGTGAAGATTAAGGATGGTGAGACCAAGGTTTACAAAGTGCGGAGATCAGTGCCATGATTATGACTAAGATGAAGGAAACGGCTGAAGCATTCCTTGGGAAGAAAATCAAGCATTCCTTGGGAACCAACTGCTGCTGCCATCGCTTATGGTCTAGACAAGAAGGGTGGTGAAAAGAACATCCTTTTGTTTGACCTTGGTGGTGGGACATTTGATGTCAGTATATATTGACAATTGATAATGGTGTTTTTGAGGTTATTGCCACTAATGGAGACACTCATGTTGGAGGTTAGACCATATATTCTTAGCCACTGTTTAAATGGTTGTTAAGTTTTCTGTAAGAGAAGACATGGACTGGGAGGAGCAGTATATTATATATGTTCTTGGATGCGTATATAAAATTTTGATTAAGTCTAAAAGTTTCCAGTCTCCTATGATTAATTAGGGTGATTTGACTACTTTGACTGCAACAAATACTAAAGGGTTTCAGATTGTATACGAAACACTGTTTACTGGTTCAGTATGTCTTATTTATCATAAGAAAGGCAGATTTAAGGGTATTTTGTAGGCAGGGCAAATGCCAAGTATCTGTTTTTTATGACAGAAGTGTTTGTATTAAGCTCCCCTATAAGTTAAAATTTCGTGAATTGCAAGGAAGGTCAATTTCCTTGCAGGTGAGGAATTACCTTGATCATAGACTCATGGACTATTTCATCAAATTGATATGTATATGTATGGCAAGGACATCAGCAAGGATAACAGAGCTCTTGGGAAGCTGAGGAGGGAAAGTGAGCTCACCAAGAGAGCTCTTAGCAGCCAACACCAAGTCCATGTCGATGATTGAATCACTTTATGCAGGTGTTGACTTCTATGAACCCTGACCCGAGGTAGATATGAGGAGCTGAATTAATGATTTGTTTAGAAAGACCATGGGACGGGCTAAGAAGGCTATGGAAGATGCCGGTTTGGAGAAGAACTGGTTAATGATGAAATTGTGCTTGTTCGTGGAAGCACTATGATTCCAAAGGTTCAACAGCTTCTTAAGGACTATTTTGATGGAAAGGAACCGAACAAAGTTGTGAACCGAGATAAGGCAGTTGTTTATGGTGCTGCTGTACAACGAAGCATATTGAGTGGAGAGGGTGGTGAAGAAACTAAAGGTACTACTTTTCTTTTCACATTATATGTTTGCAATTATGTTACCCATGAGATGGTGCTACCATAATGTAGTTGAACTATATGGGCAGCTCCCACAATGTGCTTTGTGGGATTCTTGATTAATGATATCCTTCTCCTGTTACGTGGCACCTCAAAAGGACCCTTGGAATTGAAACTGTTGGTGGAGTGATGACCAAGTTGATCCCAAGAGACACTGTTATCCCAACAAAGAAATTGCAGGTTTTCACCACTTACCAGGATCAGCATACTACCGTGTCCATTCAAGTATGGTACTGGCATGTTGTTTATTTTTCTTCCAAGTTGTTTTTATGAAAATTCAACTAGTTGTGTGTTAGCTTACTTGAACTGTTAATCTAAAAGTTGGATGCTCCTATTATGATACCAGGTCTTTGAAGGTGAAAGGAGTCTTACAAAGGAACGCAAGAATCTCGGGAAATTTGATCTAAATAGAGCAGAAATCCTCCAGATCCAAGGTTTGCTTTCTTTATTTGTAAAATGTTTATCAAAGGGGTTTGCTCAACCAGTAATTAGTGCCTTTCGGTAATCTATTACCTTCCCTTCTTACTTGACTGTTGATGCAACGGTAAGGGTGGCGATGTATTCACAAAATGGGCTGACATTAATGTTAGCTGCAACATACAAAGCCATGGTACCATGGTAGCATATTACATCTCCAATGGTTAGAACACCAAATAGCATATTACATCTCCAAATGGCCACACACAAATGACTGGTCTAAAATAGTTAAAGTTCTGCATAAACATAAGTGTTACTCAGGAATTACTCTAGAAAGAAAAGTTTGAAACACAAAATCCAGGAGTAGTTGCTGTCTTTAGAGTGTGTAGATGATGGTTAGGCTTAAAATCTCTAATGTTTGTAACATAAGAACCCCACTATAGCTTGGATTCAGCTAGAGTGGCTAGCAAATTTAAGTGACCCAGAAAATCCTAGCATGCAGAATACTGAAAATTGCAACTAGAACATATCATCAATAAATAACAGCAAATAATAACACAACATCATATTTGTTTTCAACACAATCTCTCTTCAATGTGAGCAAAACCATCATGGAAAATCCCGATTTATTCATCTTTTAAGTTGTGTTTACCACAAAAGCAGAACAACTAGAACATAGCATTTGAAACCCATTCCAAATAAATCTAGCTAGATTTTTCTATAGGTGTTATCATCTTTCAAACCATTAGGATGGGATTCTTGTCTTATAAATGATCTTCTAGGTAACCAACCCAGCGATAATGCAAAGGTTCCCAGCCATGTGGTAGACATTATCTATTTGTTTAACAGCAAAAATTAAGCATCTGCTACCAACTTTGCACTCCCCAAAAACCATCAAGTGAGTCTCCAGGACCAAAGGCATGTAGCTCTTTCTTATGTCCAAATGAAACTAGCAATTTCAAATATTGAACAAATGAACTTTCATTCCTATGCTCTACACACATTATCCACTTAGCCCATGTGACATTCAGATCCCATACTATCATTATGAGTCATCAAAATCAAATCAACCATTGTGAAGAGCAGCAAGAGGAATGCATATATCCACTCTTTCAGAGAGAACAAAGTGGGAAGTGTGTACCTGAAAAATTATCCATGCTCAGCAACAATCCGTACGGGATTTCCATGGAAGTTAAGACAGCCCAAATATGTTTACTAGGAATACCATTACCAAAGTCCGTATTATAGTAAATATAATATATATACACTACTGTATAAGTACACGAACCGGAAAAAAACTGCCACTCCTCGTTTGTGAAAGGAAAGAGTGTCAAATAACATTAAAAATCAGAGTGCAGGATGGATATGCAAATCTAAGAGTTCTAACTTGACTTACACGACAATCTCTAAACTCACTTCAGGAGCTAGCACAGCAAATTATCACAATATCCCAATGCATGTAAAGCTAAAGAAATTGACTTAAGTGCTCAATAGATTGGTCAGTATAAATTTTTCAGCAAACACCCTTTATCAGAAAATAATAATACCTGTAATGATGTTCATGATTATTATTGTAAATAATAAGATACATATCAAGAATAATAATAATAATAATAATAATAATAATAATAATAATAATAATAATAATAATAATAATAATAATAATAATAATAATAATAATAATAATAATGACATGAATACTTTTTTAAGGCTACTGCTTTTACTAACTTGGGCCATTAAGAAGGAAAAAAAAAAAAATAGGTAAGTTCTAATAGATAAACATGTAATGGGAACGTGGAAAGCGTTTGAAAGACATAATTGAAAGTTTGGTCAAGAGGAGCTGTTAGTTTTTTTATGTGCCCAAAATGATATGACTGAGGGTTTGAAATGTATAAAGTCAGAATCGATGTAATCGACTTATAAATTATATTGAATGATTTGCGATCCTCATTTCCATATGATTGTACATGTGTTCGTTCTCACTGGATCATATCAGTAAATATTTAGTAACATTCACAAAATTAAAAGCATAGACATGGGAGTGAGAGAGCAACCAAACTTTGGTTGTTTATTGGTCTTCTTCCAAAGGAATGACTATGTTAATTTAATGTATCATATATGAACTTTGGTGCTGCAAATTCCAACAAATCATTTACTGGTATTGGACCAACATAACCCAAGTCTATACTTCCGCTGATTTGAAGCTAACCGAGAGTTACCACAAGAAAAATGTTTTTCTAAACAACAAAGGAAATATCAAATCCACACACCTGTTGAAGCCACACATTTCCAATGGTTCAGAAAAACATGAATTCACATAAACAACCAGATTTGCTTGAACTATATAAGCCATACATATATATATATATTGGATTGGCATACAATCCTAGTCCTGATTTAATCACAAAATATAACTATATATATATATACAAAAATCACCAATATAGTATATGTTTTAGTACTATATATATACACATACCATACCCAGAACCAAGTTAATGGATCAAAACGGTAAGCAAGCTATTATTCATGATCTAAATGATCACATTCAGGCAAGAATATTGATGGGTACTGCTTTGGATACCAGAAATGTTAATGCAAGGAAAGGTAGAATTACATAAAAGACAAGAAGCTATTGATGAGGGATCAGATGTATAACATATGAATTGATGGAGAATCAAGACATATTCAATGACTTTTGGTAATTTCAGCTACCAGTTTAAATTCTAAAATTACATATAAATAAAATTGATACAAGACCCTAAACTAATACAAACCCAAAGCATATAAGAGACGGGTAGACCAAGCAAGTGCAGGGTAGACAAAAGTACCCTTCAAGGAAACAACAACATTATTAATGTAAGGAAAGAGTACAATTTCCATTAACAAGTTACATTATTATACATTAAGGTAATAATGTATAACAGAAAATAAAACCAAGGCTGCAAGAGGAGAGTATGTGGAAAACATAAACAAAAATCCACTGTATATATAGATTACACCCCTCGTCTTGAAAGAAAATAAAATAAAAAACCATATAACGTATTAAAAAAAGGTTAGAACCCATGTTAGTAAACACAGTCGAAGAGTCGACATTTTCAGTGGTCCATTGGGTAGATTGAGGAGATGTGGTTGGGAATCGAGAACATGAAAACATAAGAAATAATTTCAGACTGTTATATATGTTAATTTTCATGCTTTCAAAGTGAGAAAGGCATATGTGTTATTAGATCTGCTGTCAAAATGTTTGTTGCCTCATTTAAATATCATTGACTTAAATAACTTTAAGTCAATGATATATAGTTTAGTGCACACAAGAAAACATGCATGTACTGTCAAGTTTTAGTAATATTTCCAGGTTTTGTCCAGTCTAATTGTTTTCTTCAACTTGCACACACAAATTAATCACCTACTCGTGTTGATCCAGAATGGTTGACCAGCATTACAATAATCAGGTTGGATTCACATATATATGACAAGCAAGGTTGATTAGTTAATCGGTATTATGTAAAAGATTAGCATCTCTATATAATAAAAGGACGAGTTTGGACCCAATCCCATAAGACATCAAGACATTGCTACACTAAGTCTCCAACTAAAATGTCCGTCTACAGATCAAGTAGGTGAAAATAACAGCCATGTACGGATCCCATTTTTATATGAAATGACCTTGCTACACATAAGGATTTGGCTCATGTGCCCTACAAGCGATATCAGTTACAAACAAATGCCCCTGCAACATATCCAATGGAGACTATACTAATGAAAATTAATTAGGTTAAGGTGTCTGGGTTTGGCAAGACATAAAAGATGTATGGTACTTCAGGTGAGATTGCATTATGCCTGCTGTCAGGCAGGATAGTGCTGCACAGCAATCATACATAGAAGCTGCAAAAACGCTAGGCCACATCTCACCTGAATGTTTTAAATTAACATAGACCTCAATATCAATTCAAACTACTTTTAGTAATTTTTTTAAACAGAAAAAGATATAAACCTCTGTTATATACAATTTATGGCAGAAGCTAGATATGGAGACAGACAGCTAGCTAGGGTAACCGGAAGAGTCATTAGAGTTCTGATGATTACATAAGATTGTGTAGAATTAGCCATCCTTTGTTTTATCGCCATGAAAGTTTGTTCCATATGTATGCAAGTATCAAGGGGTAGCTAGCATTGCCAAAGTGAGAATAAATTTAAGGTATGGCTGTTTTGGGTCATCAGGTTAGTGTTTTAAAACTGGTAATGATTTGGTAATTTTGGGACACTAGCAAACGTGTCAATCTCTCCTTTTAAAACAGTGGGACTTGCCATATTTTATTAATTTTAGTCAAGTCCTTCGATCTAGGAACAATGTTTTGGTGACCATGTCAAATCAAAAATTCGTAATTTATTAGGTTAGGAATGACTACATGATTTTACACATTAGAAAGGTATTGGGAAATATAATTGAACTTTTAATTATCAGGATTCTAAAACTTGTAAAAATAGGAAAATATTATATAACAATGCCCATAATTACTAATAATCAAAGAAATTAAGCATTTAATTTCCCTTTTAAGTTTCATACAGCGTTTTATTTTCCAATTTGCTGCTAATAATTTAAAATCTTTCCCCTAGTTACAGGAGTTTATTTTCTGAAATAGTTTTTTTCCCTACAAACTATCTCAAGCCTAGTTCATCATTTCATTAATTATCCATATTGATCACAGGAATCAATATGGATTGTCATTTAATTTCATCTAAAAGTATGGTTTTAGGAAATGGTTGAGAAGGTAATTGTTAAAGCCTGTATGAATTCGTAAGTGCACTTGAGAGGAAGACAATTGGGAGTGTTTCTAGAATATCAGTCTTGAATCGAAGCCCAGTCAATGAGAGATTGTACTCATTAGAGTCCTCAAGTCATCATTGGCACAACTGCAGGGTTGCTAGTAAGGTAAGTGGAGGTCTCACTTAAGAGTGTCAAAAAAAGCTCTTAAGAGTAATGGAGGCTAAAAGGAAAGTCAGCAGTTTATTAAAGAAATTAATGGGTGGAGGCTTTTTTATTAATGTATATGAATGTACACGAAGAAACAGCCTCCATGTAATATGCTTACTGCATGGAAGCACTTCTAATATACTACATAAATTGAAGTGTAATTATGTAGTCATATGAATAAGATTATTCATCCCTGAATACAGGCAACTTCTTACTGCTTGTGGGAGTTCTAAGTGATCTGCATGATATTAATGCTAATATATACTGGTTAAGTTTTCCTTGCCATCTAACTCATTCAGTGGACTACAATATATACCTTGAGTTTGAGTCCCCACAAGCATTAATATCAATTCAAATTAGCAGGCATGAGAAGAGATTAGATCAGAAAAAACAATAAAAAGAAAATAAAATAAAATGCAAGAGTCTTGGTCAGTGGCATCATTGTTCAGCAACCAACTACCCCCACAACAGACCCACAACACAGATGCACAGAAAAGAACCACAACTCAG
Source organism: Carya illinoinensis (assembly GCF_018687715.1). NCBI lineage: Eukaryota > Viridiplantae > Streptophyta > Magnoliopsida > Fagales > Juglandaceae > Carya > Carya illinoinensis. The sequence goes on from NC_056765.1 coordinate 14,598,816, forward strand.
ATGCATTAAAAGTGTAATTTAATGTTTTGTGCCCCAAAATCCTACTGCACATCCACGAAAACAACACAACAGACTAAGTTTGTAGTGCAAGCTGTCACAAAGGCTAGTAGAATGCAGAAAACACAAGCTGAAGGCCACTAAATGATCTTTAAGCTTGGCCTTTTTTTTTTTTTTTTCAATATAAGTTTTAGTAATTTGAATAATAAAACTTTCATTAAACACATGTAGAGGATCTGAAGGCATGACATTCATTGCTTTGAAAATAGAGAAATGCACTAAAGATATGCAACACATATCGATGGGTGGAAACTTCCTATTATATATGCATAATGGGAAGCACTAATATGAACAATATTTAGTAATATTATTCATCTGGAAAGAAAATGTGGCAGCTTCTCACTGCATTGTGAGTGATCAAGTACTCAAGTTTGTAACTAATATGTAAGGGTTTTGTTTTCCATTAGTTTTAAGGCAATCATTCTAGGCTTTAAAAATATGAGAATTGACTATTAGACTCTAGCCAGTTTTTGCTGCAATTCATTAAGGAATGCCATAATCAGGCCTGTATGATAAAAATACATATAATGACACGCACTAAACCTTCCTATATTGATTGAAAGAGATGCCCATAGTGGGGGCAGAAGGATACATCTTACTCTACTTTAATCAATCCCAAAAACTGTTCAGCCAAAGTTAATATTTTTAAGTATTTAGAGCAACATAACACCCAGCAAACAATGAAGATGCTCCTATATTATTTTAATATAGAGTATGGCAGTTTGATAATTTTGGAAATAAGTTAGGGCTTTCCACCTTTTTCATTAAACAGACATTTAATTGCTTGGCTCTAACCAATATCACTAAGTTACTTATTGCAAATATGTTGGACAAACAGGACCAAATCCCACCTGTCATGAGATGGAGAAAGGAACATTCTCCAATTAATAATTCATAACAACTTGTATTGCAGCGGTTTTACAATGATTTTTTGGGTAGCATCTCTTATACATATTTTGATGTTCTGTTATAATGTATCTATTTTTAAATCTTCTGTCATACAAATTGTTAGAAGGAAAATCACGCTAGAAACCCACATAAATTACATGACCAAACACATTTTCTGGGTATTGTTGCATTTATAAACATGCTTCTGGTTCAACTACAAGAAGTTCTATAAGTTAATACTAAAATTATCTAATACACACAACATTATAAATGCAATCCAAACACATTCTGCAGATAAACAACCAGTATACCTCAGGCAAACGCACATGCACATCAGTTTCACATCACCCAAAAAATACAAGTGTACATCAATGTTACGATAACTTTTGTAATGCAACCTACTCGTAAAGGGGTTTCATAAATTCAGTGGATACCTGGACAATCGTTTGATCATTCTTGCAAAACAGAGGACTGATAACTTCGGACTACAGATGGGGGGCTGGAATCGTCTATTCCAGCGAAGGTGGAAACGTAGTCCTTCAACTTCCCAAACGGAGACAATAACCAAATAGGATGGAAGGCAGTTTCTTACACTAGAACTTACGATTGGGTCACCAAAATTGTTTCTTTGAATATGGTGAACCCAAAACGTGAATGGGAGAAACGCGATAGTGGCTAGAGGTGGAGGAGCTCAAGCCACTCTCGAACGCGATAGATATGTTTTCGGTTGGGTGGAAAGGGCTACGATATTGTTGGTGGGAATGTATCGAAGACTCGCAGCGCAGAAGGTTGGGGAAATCAGCCGGAGTGAGCAAACATGGGGAAAAAAAAAGTTGGGGGGAAATTAAAGTGAAATCGGTGTTTGGCGTGGCAGTCATAGATATACATCGAAGATTAGTGCGCTGCTTAAACTTAATTCTACCCCCGACGGCAAAAGTCGTATTAACACAGAAAATCGCTGTAATTTTTTCGGTAGTGTACAGTAATACTTTTAAGTAGCTGCAAAAATCTAGGGCAATAATTCAAAGATCGCTGCAAAAAATGTTAAAAGAAAATTACATATTTTAAAACCTGCAGTGTACTGAAATCGCTGCTTTTGGAATTCTATTTCAGCGATTTTATTTGCAACAACAATAAATTCGCTGGAAAAGACCCAATTTCTTGTAGTGTTAGCTGATTCAAGTTTAAACAAACCCTTTCTTTAGACATTAGATGAAGCTCGATGTTAATTAGTACCATGCATGCATGGCACCTGTCATCAATGGCCTTCGACCAAACAAATTAACATCGAGCCAAGTTCTCATTTTGAGAGATTCGACTCTCGCTTGTCTATTTAATTTGCAGAGAGAAGGAAAAAAGTACCATGAATTAACCTAGCTAGCATTAAAACAATGATGTGATAAAAAGACCATGTGCAGAGAGAGAAAGCATCCCAGATAACCTGTTTCAGCATTAGATAAATACTTGTGAAACAGAAGTTTTTCCTGGTGAGAAGGTATATGTATTTTGTTGTTCTTCACATTCCTTAAAACCTGCTCTTAGCTTGTTGAATTTATGACCATATAGATATATATATTATAATACAGCTTGGATAAAATTTATACAAGCCAGTTTGTGGTTATCTAGCTGGGATGTTCTGTCATACTTAATACTTCTGTAGGCTGTAGTATGTATATATATATATACTATATATATACATACTACACATTAATAAGCATTATATGTATGCCAAATTTATGGAAGGTCTCTCCGCGCGCAACATAGTAAGCAACCAAGGTTTGACTCTAACCAGGCTCATCTTTGTAGTAAACATGAGCCTGGATGGTTAATTATACACACACACACACACCATACATGAGTACCCAGCCATATAACATGATAAAGAGAACATTTCTACATATATAGTTTATATTATCATTCTGCGGGCTGATAATTTGGGCCAATATTGGATAATGCAGAATTTCATAACTCATGTGGAGTTTGGATGCAGACAGCAAACAGTAGACCAGCATAAAAGATTTAATGCATGCTCATATACTGCAGAGTGAAAAGGGACATTTCGTGACCTACCCATTAAAAGCCATAGGTTTCATGGCGGATCGAGACAACAACCAAAGCAGTAACTTTCTTGACATTTCACCATAAACGGAATAACTACTCAGCGCTTTTTTCATCCCATACCGATGTGATGGAAAAAGATCCTAGTAGTATTCATCCTTTAGTTAATACCAACACCTTTATTCTAGCAATAAGTAGGTTTGACAGATGGAAAATCGATGCATAATGGCTTGACCATTTAGGTTGTGGTTTGAGAAGCTCAACAATGCCCAAAATTACTTAAAATACATTCTATTTTTTTTTTTTTTTTTTTAATTTACCTTGTAAGTTTCAACCATTTTATTTTCCAACTTGCTACTAAAATGAAAAATCTTTCCCCTACTTACAGAACTGTGTACCTCAGAAATCGTTGTTTTCTCTAGACACTAGAAAGCCTTTCTACATGTCATTAATTATCAATACCAAAATCACATGACATCAATATGGATTTTCATTTAATTTCCTCCTAAAAGTATGTTATTAGGACTTGATAACAGATTGTAATTGTTAATTAACTTGATGAATTCGTAAGTGCACTTGAAAGGAAGACAATTCAGAGTGTTTCTAGAATGAAGTCTTGCTCTGAAACCCAGTCAATGAGAGATTGTCCTAATTAGAGTCCTCAAGTCATCATTGGTGAATAATCAAATTATCTAATACCCACAACTGATTGAGCATTCCAAACATAAGAGGCAAATACACAACCAGTATAATGCAAACAGAGGCACATGCAAATCAGTTTCACAGAGGAATACAATCAAATTCGTGTACATCTAAAAACAACACCTTTTGTAATGAAACCTACAAGAAATGGGAGATACCTGTAGCCTCGATTGATCATCTTTGAAAACAGATGATTGATATCTTCAGATTAGAAATGGAGGCACGGAATCGTCTAGGGTAATCGAAGGTGGAGACATAGGAACTAGCTTCCCAAACGGAGACAATATTCAAGTTGAGAGAAGGCTGTGCGCACACTAGGGTTTACAATTGGGAGATTAAAATCTTCTTCCCAATTGGTGAACCAGAAACGGCTCTAGAGAAGGGAATCGCGGGGAAATGAGAATGGGAGAATCGGTAACCCAGGCGAGGAGCTGAAGCATATGGTTGCACGCTGGGAAGGGTTTTCAAAAGCAAGGATTGAGAATGGAAACTAGAGTTTGTTGTGGGATTAGGTCGAAATGGGCAGACACGGGGGAAAAATGGTTGGGGGGAAATTTGATAAGTGAAATTGGGTGTTTGGCGCGGCAGCGAAATTGCAGCGAAAATCACATGCTGCAAAACAAGAATGTTACACGCAACAATTAAAATCGCCTCAATAACATAAAAAGTCGCTGCAAATTTAAGTAATGAACAGGATTTTTTTTTTTGCAACGATTTTTTTCGTTACAATAACTTAAAAGTCGCTGCAAATACAACTAAATGAAAATTACTGTTTCAAAAGTGTGCAGCGTATTAAAATCGCTGCTGTTGATAAGCTATTGCAATGATTTTATTTCCAGCAAAATAAAAATCGCTGCAAAAAGTGCATTTTCTTGTAGTGAATACAATTGAGTTTTTATTTATTTATTTTATTTTATTTTTTTTATAGTTTTGAAAGAACCCAATGAATGAAAGGAAATGATTGAATGTTTTAATGTATGAAAATAAATAACGGCCATGACTGAATAAATGATGGTACTAAAGGACTAGGTAGATTGTAATGTCGGGTAAGTAATACTGGTAGTGCATCTAGTGCTACCCCCTAACTAAAAGGGATTTCCAACCTGTGGCCATGGATGAAATCCGGGTTAAAAGGATTGCTAACCTCAACACATCTGGCATAATAGTGTGTATCGGCAAAAGAAAAATGATAACAGTTAAAATGAATGTTGTGTGATTATTTAGCCCTTTATGAATGAATATATAAGGTATGAGAATGTTTTATGAAAGGAAAACTATTTTCAAAGAAAAATCCAACCTTTTATTGTATTCAATAAAATGTATGTTTTAGGTCAAGTATGTAGATGAATGGGAATGCATGAATGAAAACTTATGTTGTTATATTTTGACTGTATGAAGTAATACTTACTGATTATTTGACTCACTTAGTTTTTCTATATGTGCCTTCCCCTCTCAAGGACAAAGTGAGGAAGAAGCGACAGGGCCTATAATATGCACATGAAAATATAGAGTATTACCTACCGAGTTTGCACGCGATTTTCTTTCCATATTGGGGATAGCTCGTGAAAAGTGAGGAAAAGAAAGAGCCAAAGGCAGAAAAGAAAGGTTCCATTCTGGTTTTTGGGAGAAAGGATGCTAGGGTTTGGAGAAACTCATATTCCACAAAAAGAATTCTTCTTTCGAATGGGGTGCTAATTCTTTGGTGAGGCTAGGGATGAACTTGCTTGAATGTTGATGATTTTAATTCTATTGGATTCATGTAATAAACTTTCTTGTTGATACAATTTTTGTTTAGAGAATCTGGTTATAAATATATATTTTCCTATTAGAGAATCTGGTGCTATGATCTCTAATTGAGTATCCAATTAATCTGATATGGATAGAATTTTCAAGTTCAAGTAAGGGATTCCCGATACTTCATTGCTATTAATTCTAGTCTAACTTTTTCATTATTACATTTTGGCTCTTCAGTTTATTTCTTTTTAGAAAGGATTTGTTTTACATTACTACTTTGATTTTTGTTTTTCTAAATTTTTAGTTTCTTTGTTCATTATGCTATTCTTTTAATTTGTCTCTATGGAATAGATACTCCAAATCTATGGTACAACTATCGTGTTATTCTTTGGGCGTAATCACCTTGTCATCATTAGTAATTATAGTTGAGGGGGCATGCGCAATCATTGCCTCTTGCCATGTTCTCAATAACCATATATATATGATTCGGCTATTTCATTAACTAACAAATCACAACCAAACATTATGTTTTAGGGATGATAGTTAACTATAGAAAGTAACACAAATGATATCTTATAAATATTTCTTAGATATGTGGCATCGAATGTGACAACATCCCTAAAATATTGGTATGATGTCCTTGATTTTGTATTTGTCTAAAAATAACTTTCCATACACCAATGCTTATTAACTTGCATGGAGTACACAAATCCAAGCTCTTTGCATTGTCGATCAAGAAAATAAGTATATAACCTTTGTGCATCTTCCTCTTCAAATAATTTTCTCCTTTCGTTCTCTAAGCAATTTTCCATATCCTTGCCAATACAACCAACGTTAAAGTCACCCCCTGATTCTTTACTCAACACCTACATTATCTTTCTTGTTCATCGGCCTCATTCAAAGGCATAATAAGTTTTTTTAGACACTTGTGACTCCCCTATATCGATAGAGCAAACTAGTACTTCTCAGTGGAAGTAGCAAGTGGTTATGTTCTTTTGTTTTTTTTTTTTTTGATAGACCAACATCTTCATTGAGATAAAAAAAAAAATAATTACAGACATTTATCAAACCATAGGGTTTGAGAAAAAAAGTCTAGAATACAATTCCACCACATTTCAAGGTCATCAACCCTCCAAGCATTACGAGCAAGCTCATAAGCTGCTCTATTCCCCTTCCTATACACATGTTTTAAAGTAACAGTTTCAAAGCAACTACATAGTCTTTTAACTTCAAAAAACAGGTTGCCTAGCATTGAGTCCAACATGTCATCTTTCTGTAAGGACTGGACCAGCAAAAAACAGTTAGACTCTATGTCCATATGTGCAATACCCATTGTCGAGATCAGTTGCATGCCTCTTAAAACTGCCAGCAACTCAATAGCTTCTAGATCTTCAACCTCGAGTTCATGTTTGGAAGCTGCCATCACCACTTTTCTTGATGAATCTCTTAGGATAACACCTATACCCACTTTGTGTAAATTGGAAAACATTGCACTATCTATATTTAATTTAAGAACTCCCTAAAAATGAGGCTTCCAACAAAATTGGTCTTGCATCTGCATTCTAGAGCTGACAACCACAACTTTGAAACTATTTAAAAGGCTCAAGGAGTGATTAGGAACATGATGCGGGCTTAGTCGAATGTTTTCAAACTCAAGCTTATTTCTTCTATACTAAAACCCACATGTTAGATTGAAAAATTGCTCCAAACTATTAGCATCGGACCCCACCACAAACTGTAACACTAGATCAGTCACATTAGAAGACAGTAGGTTTATCAATGAAGGGAAAAACTGAAACCATATATCTCGAATCTGAGTACAACTAAATCTGACAGAAACTACAAGCAGTTTTTGTGATCACCTATTTTCGTACAAGGTTATCCGAAGATGGTAAACTATCTTTACACAACCGCCAAGCAAAGACCTTGATTTTATTTGGAGCTTTCATCCTCCACAAAGCCTTCCATAATCTATGTTGTCTCCCCCTCAAAGAAGACTTTGTTGTATTGGAACCCATTTGTGCCATAATAAATTTGTAACAACTTTTTACTGAAAGATGTCCACTCCTTTCTTGACTTCATATCAATTTAAAAGTTGTTCCTTCAGGGAAAATCAAAACTTTGTTTATATCAGCCACCACCATCGGATTAAAGAGAGTTCTAATTTTTGGAAAATCCCACATCCTTGTTTCCTCATCAATAATAGAATCCACAACAACCTCTCTATCTTGCACTTGTAAACCAAACTCTTGAGCCAAATTCGTATGCCCTGGAAGCCACTGATCTATCCATAACTGTGTAGTCTTACCATCTCCAATTTGCCATCTACAGCCCTCCCACAACCATTTCTTAGCTTCCCAAATACCTTGCCAAGTATAAGATGGGTAGTTTCCCAATCTAGACTCCAAAAAATTGGTCTTAGAAAAATATCTAGCCTTGAGAATTTTGTATAACATAGAATTAGTATTTTGTAGCAATCTCCAACCTTGTTTTGCAAGAAGAGCAAGGTTAAAAATTCTAAGCTTCTTAAACCCTATATGATGTAGGGGGATCTGAGACAGATGATGCTGAGCTGCCAGATTGCACCTTGATGGCGCTAAGGTACCATGAGTTGGCAGATCAGCACAAAGGCTGGAATTGATTGTGAAATGTTCCTAATTGGGGCCGTTTTGAGTGCATTTCAGTCTTTTGGCCATAACTTTGGCTACAGGTGTCGGAATCGCGCATAAGATCCAAATTTGGAAAGCTCTTTTCAGTACGCACGCTGTCCATATCTAGCGTTGCTCCATGTGCTCATTTTTTACCTCAAATTCTGCTGTTTTTCCCTCCAAATCACTAGTTTTAGTTGTTTTTTACTATTTATGGTAATATTTCATTTGTCCATTAGGAAGTCATTTTAAACCCGATTTGGGCCCCATTTTTTGTAGATTGCTTATTTTATTTTGAATTTCAATTTGGAGTGATCTTTGGGATTTTGATATTTTTGGAAAAATTCAGATAAACACATTTTTTTGTGGATTGATTTTCTCCTGTTCTTTCCTGTGAATCATCTGTTGGAACTAGCCTGCAGGATAATCGCTATTCTGTCCAGCGTCAGTTGGCATCAGAGCTTCAACATCTTCTTGGGAAATTTCATCAGTTTCAATGGCTGGTGGTTGTGGTCATCGTGGGCAGGTTCTGAATGAGGAATACCAACGCCGTGATTGTAGCATTCTGTATGTAATGATTGAGGATTTGCAGAGGTAAGTTACAGAATTAACCTAGCGCCTGGCGGAGTAGGATTTCGAGGATCATGAGGCCTCTGATCACGATTCTGATTCCACTTTCAAAAACTCATATCACAATCTTGATCTATTCCGGGAGTATCGTCGTCAGGTCGATCTGCCCGAGTTTTCTGGTACATTACAAGCTGAGGGATTTGTTGATTGGATTAACGAAGTGGAGCGTATTTTCAATTATAAGGAAGTCCCCAATCGTGTGAAAGTGAAACTGGTCGCCATCAAACTCAAGGGCAGAGCATCTGTGTGGTGGGAGCAGTTACGACGTCCACGATATAGGCAGGGCAAGGCCAAGATCACTGATTGGGAGAAGATGAAGAAGAAGATGAATGGTCACTTCCTTCCCTTCGGCTACACGCAAACCTTGTTTCAGCGACTTCATGCGTTGAGGCAGGGCGCGAGATCAGTCGATGATTACACGGAGGAGTTTTACCAATTGGTGGCCCAGAACGATTTATCTGAGACGGAGGAGCAGATGGTGGCGCGGTATTTGGGGGGTTTGCGCCAGCCCTTACAAGATGTCCTCAGCCTTCACTCACTGTGGAATGTTTCGGAGGCCTACCAGCGTGCATTTGTTGTTGAAAAATAGCAAAACAGGAGACCAGTGATCAGGAGCGATCAAAACAGTCGGCCAGTTCACCCTCAGGATTCCCGTCCTGTCCAACAGCCACCGCAGGGTAATTCTAACCCTACTATTAGATGTTTTCGTTGTGGTGAACAGGGGCATAGAGCGACTGATATTAGGAAGCCTGCTAATCGAAAGGGCAAAAATTTGTTGATTGAGGAAAACGTGGTAGACGAGACTGAGGAGATTGGCGAACCCGTGTATGATGATGATGAGACTGATGATGTTCTGTATGGAGATGGTCATGAGACTCTGGTTGTTCGCAAGAGTCTACTGACTCCTAAGGGCGATTCAGGGGACGATTGGTTGAGAACTAATATTTTTCACACGACATGCATAGTTGCAAATAAAGTCTACAAAATGATCATTGATAGCGACAGTTGTGAGAATGTAGTATCCGAGGAGGTTGTCCAGAAATTGTAGTTGAAGACGAACCGTCATCCTAAGCCATACAAGTTGTCATGGCTAAATAAAGGCAGTGAGGTAACAGTTGATAGGCGATGCCTCGTGTCTTTTTCAATTGGTAGAAAATATTTCGATAATGCCTGGTGTGATGTTGTGTCTATGGATGCGTGTCATGTATTGTTGGATCAACCTTGGCAGTATGACTGCAGTGTCATTCATGATGGACGGAAGAATACCTATTCCCTTAACCTCAAGGGAAAAAAGATTCTGTTGGCACCCCGACGGGAAGGACTCACTCCCACCCCAGTAGCCAATAATACTAACCTGCTTTCCATGTCTAGGTTTATAGATGAGATTGAGCATGGAGACATGGTCTATGCTTTACTACCTTGCGAGAATAGTGTAGTAGATATGGATACAAATTTACCAGCAAAGGTACAGCGACTGCTAGCAGAGTTCTCTAACTTGATGCCAGAGGATCTTCCTCCTGGGCTACCGCCTATGAGGGATATTCAGCATCAAATTGACCTTGTTCTTGGGTCAAGTTTGCCGAATCAACCAGCATATCACCTTAGTCCCAAGGAGGCTGAAGAGTTGCAGCGACAGGTGGTAGAGTTGTTGGAGGGGGGCTATATCCAAGAGAGCATAAGCCCATGTGCAGTCCCTGCCCTAATAGTGCCAAAGAAAGATGGTTCTTGGCATATGTGTGTTGATAGCCGAGTGATCAATAGAATTACAGTGAAGTACCAGTTTCCAATTCCCCGCCTGGATGATATGTTAGATCAGCTATCCGGTTCTAAGGTCTTCTCAAAAATTGACCTTAAAAGCATATATCACCAGATCAGGATAAGACCTAGAGATGAGTGGAAGACGGTGTTTAAGATGCAACAACGGTTGTATAAGTGGATGGTCATGCCTTTTGGGCTATCCAATGCGCCCAGCACGTTCATGAGATTTATGCATCAGGTCTTGCGGCCTTTTATGGCGAAATTTGTTGTAGTTTACTTCGATGATATCCTCATTTATAGTCCGATGTGGGCTTCACACTTCGTTCACCTCTGTGCTGTTTTTGAGATGCTGAAAACAGAGTGCCTGTTTGTCAATCATAAGAAGTGTTCTTTCTTCACTACTTCTGTGACTTTTCTTGGTTTTGTTGTGTTTACTGATGGTGTTCATGCAGATAAGTCAAAGATAGATGCAGTCTTGGAGTGGCCCAGACCAAGGACCTTAAATGACATCCAAAGTTTCTATGGATTGGCATCTTTCTACTGCCAGTTCATTAGAAATTTCAGCACTCTGATTGCCCCTATCCCCGAGTGCCTCAAGGGGGCGTGATTTCCAGTGGTCTGAGGAGGCAAAGGCCAGTTTTCAACTGGTCAAGCAGAAGATGATCGAGACACCAGTTTTGGCACTCCCTGATTTTGACAATGTGTTCGAGGTAAATTGTTATGCATCTGGCATTGGCATTGGTGGTGTTCTGAGTTAGTCAGGGCGTCCGGTTGCTTTTTTCAGTGAGAAGCTATCAGGATCCAAGAAAAATTATTCCACTTATGACCTGGAGTTCTATGCCATAGTTCAGTCCCTGAAGCATTGGCGTCACTACCTAGTACAGAGGGAGTTCATTTTGTTTATCGATCATGAGGCCCTGAAGTACATCAGTGGCCAACACAAGTTGATTAGACGGCATGCCAAGTAGGTGGCATACTTGCAAGAGTTCACCTTTATGCTGAGGCACCAAGCAGGGAGTCTGAACCGCGTCGCAGATGCCCTAAGCCGTTGTACCTTACTCCTCACCACCATGAGTACCAAAGTTGTAGGCTTTGAGACTTTCACAGATATGTATATAGCTGATCCTTCCTTTGGAAGGATATTTCAGGAGGTAACTGATCGTCACCATCATGATTTTGTTTTGCATAATGGGTATCTGTTTCATGGATTACAATTGTGCATTCCAGATTGTTCATTGAGGCAGCAAATTATAAGTGAGCTTTATAATGAGGGACACTTTGGTCGAGATAAGACATTGGCCCTTATCTCTTCTGACTTTTATTGGCCTAAGTTGACTAGTGATGTGGCCCATTATGTGGACCGTTGTTATGTGTGCCAGCGGTCTAAGGGAGTTTTCACCAATGCAGGCTGGTACACTCCCTTACCTGTTCCTAAAGCTTCTTGGTTCGATGTCAGCATGAATTTTGTATTGGGCTTACCCCACACCCAAAGGGCCTAGGATTCTATCTTTGTTGTGGTTGACAGGTTTTCCAAGATGGCCGATTTTGTAGCTTGCAGGAAGACTATGGATGCTGTCTGGATTGCCCATCTTTATTTCAGGGAGATTGTGCTTTTACATGGTGTTCCTCGATCCATCACTTTAGATTGTGATACCAAGTTCATCAGTCATTTCTGGAAGAGCCTATGGGGGAAACTGGGAACACAGTTGAATTTTAGTAGCGCCTACCACCCCCAGACGGATGGCCAGACCGAGGTGGTGAACTGGAGTTTGGGCAACCTTTTGAGGTGTTTGGCACGAACTAAGCCGAAGCAGTGGGATTTGGCATTGCCTCAAGCAGAATTTGCCTACAACAGATCGAAAAAGAGAACCATAGGCTTAAGCCCATTTGAGATTGTCTATGGTCAGAACCCATTCAGGGTGCTGGACTTAGCCCCTATTCCATGTATAACACGTTTCAGTCCTAAAGTAGATGAGATGGCAGAGGATCTTCGGGGTATCCATGACCAGGTGAAACAGACCATTCATGAGAGCAATACCAAGTACAAGACTCGAGTTGATAGTCATCGTCGTCAAGTACTTTTTGATGTTGGTGATTTTGTTTGGGCTGTATTAACTCATGATTATTTTCCTGTTGACGAGTATAATAAGCTTAAGGATTGGAAGATAGGACCTTGTGAGGTAGTGCAGAAGATCAATGATAATGCTTACAAGTTGCGCCTTCCCAGTCACTTGAAGACTTTTGATGTCTTTAATGTGAAGCACCTAAGTCCTTGTTTTGTGGATTCTGATGACACTACTCTGAACTCGAGGACGAGTTCTTTCCAACCCGGGGTGATTGATGTAGGGGGATCCAAGACAGATGATACTGAGCTGCCAGATTGCACCTTGATGGCGCTAAGACACCATGAGTTGGCAGATCAGCGCAAAGGCGGGAATTGATTGTGATATGTTCCTAATTGGGGCCTTTTTGAATGCATTTTAGTCTTTCGGCAATGACTTTAGCTACGGGCGTCGGAATCACGCATAAGATCCCAATTTGGAAAGCTCTTTTCGGCATGCATGCTGTCTAAATAGAGCATGGCTCCATGTGCCCCTTTTTTTACCTCAAATTTTGTTGTTTTCCCCTCCGAATCACTAGTTTTAGTTATTTTTTACTATTTATGATAATATTTTGTTTGTCAGTTAGGAAGTCATTCTAAACCCGATTTGGGCCCCATTTTTTATAGATTGCTTATTTTATTTTGAATTTCAATTAGGAGTATTTTCAGGATTTTGTTATTTTTGGCAAAATTCGGATAAACACGATTTTTGGCTATAACAGTCCGGCTTGTGGACTGGTTTTTGACATTGCTTGATTTGATAATATTCAGTTAAACCCTAGAGACTTTTCTCTCTGTGTTTTGGGCGATTTTCTCCTGTTCTTCCCTGTGAATCATCTGTTGGAACTAGCCTACAGGATAATCGCTATTCTGTCCGATGTCACCATACCTCCTCTAAATTTCCCTTCACACATATTGTTCCAGCTAATCCAGTGAATCCTTCTCTCCCCATTCTTTTGTCCCCACCAAAATCTAGCCATCAACCCTTCCAGCTGAATAGAAACTTGAAGGTAAAAGGAAACAACTCATGGAATAAGTGGGAATGGATAAGGCAACAACTTTTAGTAAAATCACCTTACCCCCTTGAGACAACAGTGTTTCCTTCCAACTTTGCAATTTTTGACATGCCCGTTGCTTAATAGATTGAAAAGCCCTTGTTTTTAATCTACCAACAATTGGAGGCAGTCCAAGATATTTCTCATATTGCTGAATTTCACCATTACCCCATAGCAACCGAATCTCTTTCCTTACTTCCCTACTCACATTACTACTAAAAACTATGGAAGTTTTTTCCATATTATTTTTCTGCCCTAAAACACTCTCATAAATTGATAGGACAGCTTGAACTCTCCTATTCTCCTCAGCTTCAGATTTACAAAAGATAACACTATCATATGCGAAAAGCAAATAATTAATATTTGGAGCACCCCTACAAATTTTAATCTCAGAGATATCCCTCCTTATACCTGTTGCATTCAACAAAGAAGTGAGCCCTTCTGTACAAAGAAGGAAAAGATAAGGGGACAACAGATCCCCTTGTCTCAATCCCTACTAGGAATAATTGGTCCCTTTGGCTCCCCACTAACCAAGACAGAAAAAGAGACCGTTTGAACACATAACATCACCAAAGAAACAAAGCCTGACTGAAAACCCATCACTTTCATCACATTTTTAATAAAACTCCACTCAAGTCTATCGTAAGCCTTACTCATATCCAACTTTAGAGACATAAACCTATGTTTTCCCTTTTTTTTTGTGCTTTAAAAAATGTACTAACTCATAGGCAATAAGCACACTATCCGTAATTAAGCGACTAGGCACAAAATTACTTTGACTCTCCCCAATAATACTAGGCAAAACAGATTTCAATCTATTGGAAATAAGTTTAGAGATCAATTTATAAGCCACATTACAAAACTAATGGGCCTATAATCAGAAACTACAACATGATTTTTCTTCTTAGGAATGAGAGTGATAAAAGTATGATTGAGGGAGCTAGGAAAGACAGCTGAATTTAGTGCTAGCAAAACAACTTCAAGAATAGAAGAGCCCACCACGTGCCAATATTGCTGAAAAAAGCCGGGGACATCCCATCTGGACCAAGAGCTTTGGATGGGTTCATTTCAGCCAAGGCATTCTGGACTTCAGCTTTAGTATAACTCTACCACAAACCCTCATTCATGGCTGGAGTAACTCTATCCGCAAGGGACTCAAGAAACCCACAATCTCCACTTGGACTTGAACTTGTAAACAGGTGCTCAAAATATTGTAGGAGAACCCTATCCCGCTACTCACCATACTACCAAATCCCTTCCCCATCTTGAATTTTTACCAATATATTTTTCCTCCTCCTCTGAGATGCCTTCATATGAAAGTAGCTAGAATTTTTGTCCCTATCTTTGAGCCACAAAGCCTTGGACCTTTGCCTCCACATCACCTCATCCCTTTCCATCCATTTGTGCACCTCCTCTCTAGCCCTCTCATGATCTTCTTTTTGTTCACCTACTAGATCAAAAGCATGCAACAACTCCATATCTTGTCTTGCCAATCGTTACTGCTTTTGAACATTACCAAAACAATGTTTATTCCAATTATGTAACTGACTTCCACACTCCTTTATCTTATCCTTTAGATTGAGCATACTACTCCCCTCATTCTCTTGCCTCCATGTAGACCTTATAATATCTTCATAAGCCTTCTCCCCTATCCACATCTTTTCAAACCTAAATTGATCTCTACCCCGTATAACACCCCCATCCCCTTTAGTATTCACCCAAATAGGAAGGTGATCAGAATAAGCTTCCACCCCATGTATCATAGAAGTAGAGGAAACTTATTCCCCCATGAAACAGATGCTAGTGCCCTATCCAATCTCTCACTAACACAGTGAGACCCTCCCCTCCTATTACACCATTTAAATTTTGCCCCCTAAACCCCAAATCCCTTAAAGCACAATCATTCACCACATCTCGAAAGTAGAAATTTGCCTATGTGGCCTTGATCTTCCCCCCCATTTCTCATGATGATGCAAAAGTTCATTAAAATCGCCAATTACCAACCACTCCTCACCATTTTGCCTACCTAGTGTTTGCAATAAATCTCATGTTTTGTATTGTTGATCCACTTCAGGAAACCCATAAATCCCAATTAAAAACTAGGACCCCAACCCAGAATCATCTGCAATCATTGCATCGATGTGACAATGAGAATAAGTAATAATCGACAAGTTAACATCCCAGCCCCACAACAAAGCAAGACCTCCCTTTCGACCTCTACAATCCACCACCAAACAATTTGCAAACCCTAATTTAAATTTACATACCTCGAATTCATGAGCTTTCAAACGTGTTTCCTGTAAACTTACATACTATCCACTTTTCACCATATTTTCTTATTCTCATCATTGCTTTATATCCAATCTTTTTCTCAGTAGGTTCCTGAATTGTTCGTTCTTTTTGTTTGCTACTTTCTTGCCATAATCCTTCTATTGAGTAAATATAGTCTACTGTAATTACTTTTTCTCCCCTTTTGGTAATCGAGTATGATTGGTCTGAATGGCAAAATCTTTTCTTCTTGCATACGCTTTGTAAAATGCTTGGGCGTCTTCTATGTCATCAAATACCATATTGATGAATGGCTCCAAAGGACCACTACTCGAAGAAGAAATCACATTCACTCCATCATCCATATTAACTCCATCTTCTACATTGACTCCATCATCTACACAGACTCCACCTTTTATATTCACATCTTCTCATTCCAATCATCATCCACATGAACTCCATTTTTCACATTCACAACACCTTCTACATCTTCACCTTCTACAAATGTATGACTCATCATTTTCTTAACTTCATCACTATCCAAATTTGATCATTCATTACAGAATAAGAAACACAATAAGGGTATGTCACTTATTTTCCATTCTAACTGGCAAATTCTTATTTTCCAAGAAAATCTGCAATTTACATCAAAACAATTACATGGTTATATTTTGTAAATTACATGGATTTTCCAAGCAAATCCGTGGTTATATTCTGTAATTTACAAAAAATAAATTCTTATGTATATACAATCAGCTAGAAGACAAGTAAGTGCATTTCTAATTTTCAGATGGCCATATTCATTTCTAATTTTCAGATGGCATTAAAATGTATACATCATAAAGACCTACAAGTCGTAAATGACTGATCCATAGGAGTGGGAAAAATTATACATTTGTAAATCCATGCACAAATCAGTACAAATTGTAAATGAATAACCTATATGAGTGAAAAAAGTATACATTTGCAAATTAGTGCACAAATCACTTCCAAATCAGTGCACAAATCATTGCAAATTATCCCATTTATTTTCATCAACTTTCGTGGCAAGTACGTGAGGAAAATAAGTGCAGAAGTAGTCAACAAATTAGTTAGAAGTCAGTGCAAAAATCAAACCATGGAGTGACGAAGGAGAAGATGGCGACCTCTATCGACAATGACGGCAATTTACTTTCGTAGGTTTAATAAGATGAGATCAAATGTAAAATGTTTAGTATAAAACTACCTACGTGTCTTGTTTTGATTAGGAGTTGTTAAATGCCCAATATCAGCCCAACAGTTCTGAAGAGGAACTGTTTGTTAAAGTGAAGTGGTAGATTATAAAAACAGAAAGAATTGAAGGTTCTATCGATAAGTTGAAGTGATTTTTTTTTTTAAATGGTTAATGAAGAATTATTAGTGAATTTGTGTATTTTTCTTTCTTTATAAAAAAATTTAAAAGATATTTAAAAAATGTGAAAAAAAAAAGTAGATTGCAGTCATTGGTTCAAACTATCTATATCTTTTACCAGTACCAGTAGCAGGTTTCTTATAAAAACATATATAATTAGTTTATAATTAATTGATATATTTCATTACGCTAAAGTCTTATAGAAATTATAATTTTTATTTTTACTTTTGGGTATCGGAGGGTGAGTAACAATTTGTACTATAACTATATTAAGTGCATTCACAGTCAAAGTTTAATCAAAATTTAGGATAAAATGTCACATTTTGTCTTTTCCTTACGCATGCATTCAAAATTCTACTCCCACTTTGAATTAGGCATTTCACTTTCTATTCTCATAAAATATTATTATTTTTTAATTTTTCTAATTTTTTTTATCTATTATAATGTATATCTTTTATATCTATTCTGAAATAATTTTTTGTTTTAACTTTTCATGATTTTCAATAATCAACTCATCAAAATACATAAAATCTTCTGAACAACCATAAATTAACTTCATTATGTAAATACAATCAAATTAAGCCACCGTCAAGTACATTGTAACATTACATAATCAAAATAAGACACAAAATATATGTTTTGTGACGTCACCAATCCCCACGTATGGACACTCAGAAATCAAGACGTCGGGATGATGACAACATGGGCCACGCATCCCATCGTCACGTGTCAGGTGTGTGTACATACAACACGTGTACAACCAAAACGTAGCGGAATAATTAAGGTCATTCGACTAAGTAGCAGAATTGTTTAAATACAAGTTTGCTTAAAAACAAGCGTACTAAAAATATTACAAATTAACCAGTATAAATATAATACAAGCCAAAATCAATAACCAAAAGAGGGAAATAAAACTCAACCCATGAGAGAGTGATCCTCAATCACTCGTTCGGTGGAGCCGTATCCTCAGGCTCAACCTCCTTACTTGCACGAAAATCTATGGTACCAAGAGACGGTGCTGTAGCTAAATAATAATCCAAACAAACCACAAGATAAAAATACATTCATGCAATAACCAAATGCATGAACATGATGACATATGCGTACGACTCGAAAATCATCATTTCCCAAAAACTATTATTTTCCAATGCACGCCAAAATCCCATTTTGGCCCAAAACATTTCCAGTCCATTAAAACAATTGCCATTTTTCCTGAAAATGACCCAACATCAAATCTTGCAATTTTCCCAAAAAACAGCCCAATAACCAACTATCAGAGTATTGTAGGCGGGACTCTACCACCGTTTCTGCTTACCATCATCCCTACCGAGTGCACCGTAGGAGGGAATTATTGACAGCTATCCATTGACAGTTTTCTTACCATATCAAGACTTGCACAAATTCTGTAATTAGCTTAATTTTAGGACTCCATCACATTAGTTTACTTTCCTTTTGTATAAACTTTCCTTACATAACCTATTGTACGCCTATTTATTTGTATAATTTGATATGAAATATACAATTCACGTAGCTCAATTCTATCTACTTCTTCTGTCTTAACATGGTATCAGCCTAACAAAAAGATCCAGCCATGGCCGAGAACAACACTCTAGCCATTCCCTCCTCTTATCTTCTCAATCCCTCCGATTCTCCTAGTCTACTTCTTGTCAATGGTCTTCTCACTGGCGACAACTACCCCAAATGGCAAAAAGCCATCACCCGAGCCCTTAATGCCAAAAATAAACTTGGTTTTATCGATGGCACCCTCATACCCCCTGAACCTACCAAACCCGAATATACTCAGTGGAATCAAACAAAGGATATAGTCCTTACCTGGCTCCTCAACTCCATCAGCCCTTCCCTTGCCAATTCCCTTGAATATCATACCGATCCCCGCGCTGTCTGGCTCGACCTCTCTTCCCGTTTCTGTCATGGAAACAATGCCCGCATTTACCACCTCAAACGAGCCCTTTCCTCCCTGCATCAAAACACAACCTCTGTCCATGACTATTTCAACCAAATCAAACAATTATGGGATGAACTTAGTCATCTCCAAACCGCCACTGACCTCAAAGACATGCAACGGCAAGCTGATGATGAACGTGTTTTTCAATTCCTCCTTGGGCTCAACGATACCTTTGCTCCTCTTCGCACTCAGATTCTGGCAATGGACCCACTTCCATCTATCGGTAAAGTTTTTTCAATCTTGTTTCAGGAAGAACAACAGAGGCTTCTCAACCTCCAACCAATGTCGTCCGAGACCATGGTCATGGCCACCCGCACCACCAGTCGACCCCGTCCTCCTCTGAAGTGCACCGCATGTGGCAAAGACGGTCACACCCGTGACCGTTGCTGGACCCTCATCGGGTACCCCCCAGGCCGAGAACCTCGGATCACCAAACCCAGGCCGTCCCTTTTAGGGCCACCTCCGTCGGCTGCCAACTCGGTCTCTCTCCCTCCTTCTGCGTCGGCCAACCTTGTTTCTCTTCCTCCGGAGCTATATCAGAAGCTCCTCAAGCTCCTAGCCCCATCGCCTGTCCCGGCCGACCCATCCCCTGCAACTTTTGCTGGTAATATTTTCTCCTCATCCGATTTTACCTTTAATCGGCATCTTCACTGGATCATAGACAGTGGTGCGAGCCACCACATCTGTCACCAGCGGAATGCCCTCACCGATCTGCAACCACTTCTCACTCCTCACCACATTCGGCTTCCATCCGGGCAAGAAATCCCAGCCGAAGGCTTGGGCTCTTGCCGCCTCTCTCCTTCTCTCACTTTACATAATGTTTTTTTTGTTCCCCTTCTATCCTTTAATTTACTTTCAGTTTCCCAAATTACCCTCCATAACTCTTGTCTTATTAATTTTTCTTCTAATTCTTGTTTATTTCAGGACTCTCAATCGATGAAGCCGATTGGAGCGGGTGATCTATGCAATGGGCTCTATGTGTATCGCCCGGACACTTCCATCATTTTTGCTGCTCAAACCACTGCTAATAAGACCTTATGGCATCAACGTCTAGGTCATCCCTTCAGTTTTATCATTCCCAGTCTTTTTAATTCTCCATGTGATGTTTCTGAATGTGATGTTTGTGCTCGTTCTAAACATACTAGATTACCTTTTTCAAATTATGCCAATAAAAGTGATTCTCGTTTTAATCGCATTTTTTGTGATATTTGGGGTGGTTATCACACGACATCCTTATGTGGCGCCCATTATTTTCTCACAATTGTTGATGATTTTTCTCGCACCACATGGGTTTATCTTATGCGTTTTAAATCTGAGGCTTACACCCATTTAACGCACTTCTTCGCCCTTGTCCGTAATCAATTTAATACCACAGTCAAAATTATTCGAACTGATAATGGACAAGAATTTCTTTCCCATCATTTTCAAACCTACCTACACACACACGGCATCATTCATGGACGTACCTGTGTTGAGACTCCCCAACAAAATGGCGTTGCGGAGCGTAAACACCGGCACCTTCTAAATGTTGCTCGCAGTCTTCGTTTTCAAGCACACTTACCTCTCACTTTTTGGGGTGATTGTGTGCTCACCGCAACCTACCTCATTAATCGCACCCCTAGCCGCACTCTCCAAAATAAATCCCCTTTTGAACTTCTGTTCAATAAAACTCCTAATTATGACCATCTTCGTGTCTTTGGTTGCCTTTGTTATGCACAAACACTTCGCGCTCACCGCGACAAATTTTCCCCCCGTGCCACTAAATGCGTCTTCCTTGGCTACCCGAGCACCCATAAAGCCTATAAGCTCTACAATCTCCAGACCCAGTCCATCTTCTACTCTCGTGATGTCACTTTTCACGAACACACATTCCCTTTCCAAGATCTTCCTGCCACTCTACCTCCTCCCACCTCCATTATCCCTCTTCCCGTCCCTGACCCTATTTCTCCTAATCCTCCTGACTCTGCTGTTTCTCCCATCTCTCCTGATTCACCTAACCCCACGCCCTCACCTAGTCCATCTCCTCCCGCTCCTTGCCCTCGTCGCACTATTACTCGACCTGCCTATCTTCACGACTATGTTTGTCCCACCTTACATACAGAGCCCCCGACATCTACACCTGCTTCACCGGCTTCAGGTACTGCTCATCCTTTGTCCGCTTTTCTTTCATATTCCCGTTTTTCTCCTTCTCATATTACTTATTTGAATGCTCTTACATCTTGTCCTGAACCCTCTTGTTACACTGTTGCTATTCGCCACTCTCACTGGCGTGAGGCAATGACTGCTGAACTTCGTGCTTCAGAAGCTAATTCCACCTGGACTCTTGAGCCCCTCCCTCCTGGTAAGAAACCCATTGGGTGCAAATGGGTTTTCAAAACCAAACTCAAAGCCGACGGATCTATTGAGCGCTACAAAGCTCGGCTCGTTGCCAAAGGATACACTCAGGTTGAAGGCCTTGACTATCATGAGACTTTTGCTCCGGTCGCCAAAATGACCACGGTCCGCTGCTTCTTGGCCGTTGCCGCTACTAAGAATTGGCTTATTCATCAGCTCGACGTCAACAATGCCTTCTTGCACGGTGATCTTGATGAAGAAGTCTACATGACCCCACCTCCCGGTTATTGTCCTAAGGGGGAGACCCGCGTTTGTCGCCTCCGCAAATCCCTCTATGGCCTCAAACAAGCTTCCCGCAACTGGTTTTTTAAACTAACCTCAGTGCTTCTTGATGCAGGTTTTCACTCGTCTCAGGCAGATCATTCTTTATTTACCCTCACCACCTCTACCAGCATTGTTCTTGTTCTTGTTTATGTTGATGACATCCTAGTTGCTGGTAACGACCTTTCTCAGATTGAGATTTTCAAGAGAATCCTCTCCACTCACTTCAAAACAAAGGATCTCGGTTCTCTGAAGTACTTTCTTGGACTCGAAGTTGCACGGTCTTCCACAGGCATCTTCCTTAATCAACGCAAATATGCCCTCGACATTCTCTCTGACAGTGGCCAACTTGGTGCACGGACTGCTCTCTTTCCTATGGAGCAACATTTGAAGCTTACTGCTCAAGATGGCGACCTCCTCCCTGATCCTGGCCTTTATCGTTGTCTTGTTGGTCGCCTTATCTATCTGACCATCACTCGACCCGACATTGTTTATGCAGTCAACACACTCAGTCAGTTTATGCACGCTCCTCGAGTTCCCCACATGACCGCTGCTATTAGAGTTCTCCGCTACATCAAAGGCTGTCCGGGTCAAGGCATCTTCTTTCCTTCATCCAACAGTACTCATGTTTCAGCTTATACCGATTCTGATTGGGCCAGCTGCCCCACCACCCGTCGTTCCACCACCGGCTATTTTATTCAGTTGGGCACCAGTCCACTCTCATGGCGCACCAAGAAACAAAGTACAGTTTCTCGTTCTTCTGCTGAAGCTGAGTATCGTGCTATGGCCGTCACCACCTGTGAACTCACTTGGTTAAAACAACTTCTCACTGATCTTGGTGTTCCTCATCCCGAGCCTTTTACTCTCCATTGTGACAATCAGTCTGCTTTGCATATTGCTCATAATCCTGTGTTTCATGAGCGCACCAAACACATTGAGATTGATTGCCATATCATTCGTGACAAAATTCGCTCAGGGCTCCTCAAAGCTGTTCACACTTCTTCACATGAACAACTTGCGGATATCTTCACCAAAGCTTTGGGACATGACCTTTTTCATCATTTCTCGCGCAAGTTGGGCATTATGGATCTCCATGCGCCAACTTGAGGGGGAGTATTGACAGCTATCCATTGACAGTTTTCTTACCATATCAAGACTTGCACAAATTCTGTAATTAGCTTAATTTTAGGACTCCATCACATTAGTTTACTTTCCTTTTGTATAAACTTTCCTTACATAACCTATTGTACGCCTATTTATTTGTATAATTTGATATGAAATATACAATTCACGTAGCTCAATTCTATCTACTTCTTTTGTCTTAACAGGAATCACAAGCGAGACTCTACCATTGTCTCTGCTTACCACCATTCCTACAACTCTATCTGTAGGCAGGAATTTCAGGTGAGACTCTACCACCATCCCTGCTTACCACAATCCCTACGCATGCACCATAGGCGGGAATCACAGGCAGGACTCTACCACCATCCCTGCTTACCACCATCCCTATAGTACCTCTGGCTCAAACCGTTTAATCCATTCAATCAAACATACCCAAAAATCATTTATCACATTGAAACCCCGTTTTCATTTCCAACACATGAACATGCATGTAATTACACGAAAACTCAGTTTTCATTTACAAACATGAACATGTGTGCACTATGCAATGCATACGACAAGATACAACAAATTCCAACATCAATCATTCATAAATACAACTCCGTCTTCCAATCCAACTGACACTCGACTCCTCGGACTCAGTCCGGCACAACCAACAAAATCATAATTATTGTTAATGAAAAAATATATTTAAATCTTAAAGGTCGTTTGGAAAATACTTACAATGCTATAAAATAACTTTCCAAGGATTAATGAGCTGCAAAAGGTGGCGGAAAGGCAATGTCATAGTGAAAAATGCATTGTGGTTGTGGGTCACAAAATATCCAAATTTGAATGGGGACAAACGAAGACTAGGAAAAACTAGGGTAGGGCTTAGAGGCATTGGTGAAGCTAATGGAAGTGGTGGTTGGCCATGGGTGGCAGCACAAATGGTGGTTGGAGGAAAAAAAGTCCAAAACGGAAAGTGGGTTGGTTGAGCTTCACCGATGACGGATCAGAGTTGGGGATGGGTGGGTTAGGAAACTGGGTAGCCGCTGATGAAGTGGTGAAGAAATGGTGGCCAACAGTGGAGGTATGGCAGCGCGGGGAGTACAAAACCGTGCTGCTTGGTGGTGCTCGTGGTGGTTAACGGCGGTGTTTGGAGGGCTAAAAATGGGGGGGGGGGGGGTGAGGTCATCGGTTGATGGGAAGAGAATGGAAGCAATGGCGATGGCAATGGGTGGCGCATGGTAGAGCTGGAAGGAAAAGTGGCCGCGGCTAACGGCGGCACAGTTGGGGCTGAAAACGGGTGGGGGAGCTCACTGGCTGGTGGGGAAGAGGAAGGGCTGGGCAGTGACGGTCACGCCGGCGCGATGGGGGAGTTAGGGGCTGACAATAGAAACGGAGGGAAAGAAAGAAGAAAGAAGAAAGATAAAAGGGAAAAGAAAAGGAGGGAAAAAGAAAAAATGAAGGGAAAGAAATGAGGTCCAGCATTTTTCAACTCAAGGTCTCAAACTGATCCAATGACTATAAATTTTAAAACAGTAAATTAAATAAAATAATTCAAATGTAGTGATTAAATAAAATAAAGTAATAAAATCCGAAAACACAGTAATTTTAAAGCCCAAAAATAAACTAATTTAAATTAAAAAAACAATTTAAATACAAAACAATAATAAATAATAAGAAAGCAGGTTAAAATAATTTCACAACTTAAATCATAAAATAATATCGCAAAAATCACCTTTAATTTAAACAAGGAAACCACTAGTTATAATAATTTTAAAAAAACCACTCAATAAAAATACACGTAAAAAAGGGATATCACATGTTTGCATCTTAAATCTCAATTTTCATGTTTCTGTTTGCAATTATTCTTTTAAACTCTATAGTCTTATTATAGAGTTTAGTGCCTCGAAAGTTATATTTATATTATTATTCAGCTGTTTGCACTTTTCTAACTTGAAACATGATATTATTGTTACTGTCATTAATTGAGAATATTAATGAATCACCTTCAGTGAACCGATAGGCATCTTTGGTTTACCTAGGAAAAAGATACTAGCATCTCCTGTAAACCATTCCAGCTATTTTTGTGATAGCTTGACTGAATTTGGTTTTATGAACAACAATAAGGATGAACTTCTTTTGGGGAGCTACCTCGGTGTCTTCTATTTTTTTCTTTTTTTTGATACTCAAACTTCAAACTTCATTAAATCAAAGAGAATATTACAGACATAAATCAAACCATAAGGTTTGAGATAAAAAGTTCGGAATACAATCCCACCAAGTAGTTATACTGACAACATGTCTACCATATTGAGCTAGAGAATGGGCAGCTTATTAGCTTCCTTATAGACATGTGTAAACAAACAAACCCCAAACAAAGAAGACAACTGTTTGATCTCAAAATAAATCCCACTATACAGAGAATTGGACATACTATCTTTATTTAGAGCTTCAATCACCATGAGGCAATCACTTTCCACTTGAATATGATGAATACCCATACCCGCACAGAGCTGTAATCCACGGAAAATGGCTAGTAATTCAATGTGCTCCACTTCATCAACAACCACTTTTGGTACAGTTGCTGCCAGCAGCGTTCTTCCCATGTTATCTCTCAAAATAGCTCCAGTTCCAGCTTTTCCAGCTTCTACATGTAAAGATCCATCCACATTTAACTTCAGAAAATCTTCTTGAGGCACCTTCCATTTATAAAATTCTTGCACTTGCTGTCGATTTTGCTTATGTACAGATTTATAACTCTTCAACAAAGATAATACATGGTCAGCTGCGTTATGGGGAGAAACAACAATTTGATCATAAAAAAATTTATTTCGTCTATACCAAAAGTGCCAAGCCACAGTGAAGAAAATAGATAGACTATCCCAATGTTTACCCAAACAAAACTGAAAGGCAATGTCAAAAATATTTGAATAAGATGCTGCATCCAAAGTAGGTAGAACTTTCAACCAAGCTCCTTCCAGAAATTTACATCCCACCAAAGCATGAAAAACTCCTTCTTCTTGCACTTTACAGAAACTGCAAGTCCCATTGATAGGAACATGTTTTAACAAGAGATTCGTCTTTGTCGGCAGTCCATCTTTGCAAGCACGCCAAGCAAAAATTTTTATCTTGTTTGGAACCGGCATCTTCCATAGATGTTTCCAGAGCATTCTGTGATTAATTGCATTAGAGGATTTAGCTTCTTGAAGGCCTTGTTTATCCTCTATAAACCGGTAACAACTTCTGACACTAAAGAAGCCATTTCTTTCAAATTCCCACATCCTTTTATCTCCATTATTCTCAGCACCACACGGCATTTTCAGAATATCCATAACTATACTTGGATTAAAGAGAGTTCTAAGTTTTTCTATATCCCATGATGCAGAATTTTCAGAGAACAGAGTATTAACACAATCCCATTTAGTTCCGCCTCTTATCTCAAAACCTTTCTTCACCAAAGAGTTATGACCTGGAATCCATTTATCAAGCCAAATATTAACAGAATTTTCATCTCCAATCCTCCATCTACATCCATCCACTGCCCACTTTCTAGCCTCCCAAATCCCTCTCCAAGAAAAATAAGGACATCTACCCAACCCGGCTGTCAAAAAGTTTAAAGATGGAAAATATTTAGCCTTTAGAAGTCTATGGAGTAAAG
This sequence comes from Carya illinoinensis, assembly GCF_018687715.1. Taxonomy (NCBI): domain Eukaryota; kingdom Viridiplantae; phylum Streptophyta; class Magnoliopsida; order Fagales; family Juglandaceae; genus Carya; species Carya illinoinensis. The sequence continues at coordinate 14,625,494 of NC_056765.1, forward strand.
AACTCTCATCTTGGAGCAATCACCACCCTTGTTTAGCTAACATAGCCAAATTGTGAATTTTCAGTTTTTTAAAACCCAAAGCTCCCCAAGATTTAGAAGCACACATTTTATTCCAGCTTAACCAGTGTATTTTCCTCTCATTATCTTTTTAACCCCACGAAAAACGAGCCATCATAGCCTCCAAATCATCACATAAATTAGAAGGAAGAAGAAAACAACTCATAGAGTAAGATGGAATAGAAAGTGCTACTGCCTTTATCAAAGTTTCCTTCCCCCCTTGAGAAAGCAATTTTTCTTTCCAAGTTTGTAGCTTCTGCCAAACCCTTTGTTTAATGGACTGAAAAGCTCTGCCTCTGGATCTTCCAACTAATGGTGGTAACCCAAGATACTTCTCGTATTGCTGAATTTCAGAATTACCCCATGAATTTTTAATATCCTCTTGGGTTCTCCTTGACACATTGCCGCTGAATACCATTGCTGTTTTTTCTCGGTTTATTCGCTGACTAGAAACTGCTTCGTACTTTTCCAGAAATTCTTGAATCCTTCTGTTTTCTTCTAAATCAGCCTTACAAAAAATTAGGCTATCATTTGCAAACAATAAGTGAGTGATGTTCGGAGCCCCTCTACATATTTTAATACCTGAAAGTTGTCTTCTCAAACCCGTTCTTTTAATAAAGAGGTTAACCCTTTAGAACATACTAGAAAAAGATAGGGAGACAATGGGTCCCCTTGTCTAAGCCCTCTAGAAGGAATAATAGGCCCCTTAGGTTCCCCATTAATAAGCACAGAAAAAGAAACCGAGCTAACACACTACATAATCAGCTTTACAAACTCCTCACTAAAACCCAATACCTCCATAATAGATTTCAAAAAGCCCCACTTAACCCGATCATACGCTTTGCTTATATCCAATTTCAAAGACATAAATCCCTTCCTCCCTGTCCTCTTAAGCCTCAGATAATGAATCACTTCATAAGCTATAAGAACATTATCAGTAATTAATCGCCCAGGCACAAATGCACTTTAACATTCTCCAATAATATTAGATAAAACCAGTTTCAGCCTATTAGCAATGACCTTAGCAATCTATTTATAAACCACATTGCATAGGCTAATCAGTCTATAATCCGTAACTTTAGTTGGAGATTTCTTCTTTGGAATCAATGAAATAGAGGTATGGTTAAGAGAGGAAGGAAATGAACCTGTATTAAGAGCATGCAACACTACACAGTCACTGAATTGCCCACCACTTGCCAATATTTTTGGAAAAAAATTGGCAACATGCCATCTGGGCTCGGAGCCTTAGAGAGATTCAATTGCTGCAATGCGACCTTAACCTCATCTTCAGTATACACTCTACTCAGATCTTCATTCACATTTGGGGTGACTCTTCCTCTTAAACCATGCAGAAAATCTAGCGTAGCATTTGGATTTGAAGAAGTGAACAACTCTCTAAAGTAATCCAGAATTACATTATTCATATTAGTCCTCTCATGCCACTGCCCCCGTTCATCTTGAATTCTTTGCAAACGATTCTTTTTTCTTCGTTGAGATGCTTTCATATGAAAATATCTTGAATTTTGATCACCTTCTTTTAACCATAAAGCCTTTGAGCGCTGTCTCCACATCACTTCATCCCTCTCTAACCAGATTGCAACCTCCTTTCTAGCAACATTTAAGGCTGATACATCAAACCCCCGAGGATCCTCATACACTTGTTTCAGTTGCAAATTAGCTTGTTGAAGTTTTCTCTGAACATTCCCAAAGCTACTTCTGTTCCATTGCTGCAACTTGACACCACTCTCTCTAATCATACCCTCAACATCCTCCAATCTTGATTGAACATTACCCGTCCTCCATGCATCTTTAATGATAGCTTCACAATCTAGATTCCCAATCCACATTTCCTCAAACTGAAAGAGTTTTTTCTTTTTATGAGGAATATCAATTTCACCCTCCAAATCTAACCAAATTGGTAGATGGTCTGAGTAAGCCACAAGGTCGTGAACTACCTTCGCATAAGGATAAGAATTCCACCAAGTTGAGTTGGCAAGAAACCTATCCAATCGTTCATTGACACATGAAGGACCTTCTCTCCTATTTGACCACGTATATTTATACCCAGTAAACCCCAAATCACGTAATTCACACTCCTCAACAACATCTCGGAAAGTAGCTAGTTGATTTTCTGGTTTGGGATTCCCCCCCCCCCCCCCCCCGTTTTTCATGATGGAACATCGTTTCATTCAAATCACCCATCACTAACCATGCCTCCCCACGTAAACGTTTAAGACTCCTAAGAAGAGCCCAAGTTCTGTGCTGTAAATGAGTTTCAGGGACCCCATAAATGGCTGTTAAAAACCAACGTCCCCCGACTACATTGTCATCACTAATTACAGCATCTATATGAAATGAAGAAAAATTAACAATTGAAAGTGCAACTTCTTTTCCCCAATATAAAGCAAGACCCCCTTTTCTACCATTTGAACAAACAGCTAAACAATTTGAAAACCCGAGTTTGAACTTACATTTTTCAGCATCTCTCACACTAAGCCTTGTCTCTTGAAGGAAAAGAACATCTGGCCCTTCCCTCTTCATCAGATCGCAGAGGTGACGAATGCCTCGTGAGTTCCCAAGCCCACGGGCATTCCATGCTAAGAGTTTCATGGCTGCTGGCAGTGCTGTTCAACAGCCATCGCCGATAGCTCAGTGCTTCCCGCAAGCTCCACAACATTGGAATTGGGGGCTTCGTTACTTCTCTCTGGCTCATATTTCGTTCTGACCTGCTGAATAGCTTCCTTGTTGGTACTCCTTTGTTTCCGCTTCTTACTGCTTTCCATGTTCGGAGCTTGATACGGGATATTAGGTTTAGTCGTTTCAATATTAAACAACATCCTGCGATTCCTTCTAATTCCACGTCCTAATTTAGTAGTCCTCAAAGGATCGGGCTTCGCCACAACAGTAGGCCCTATTTCAATCGGAATCTCAACAAGCCCAACTTCAAAAGTCCCACTAGAAAGCCCCATCCGAAGGCTCATCCAAACCTTTCAGTATCCCATTAACACCTTCTTCACTGACCCCATTAACACCTTCCACATTTGTCGTGCATGTTATAGTCTCATGACAGGCGTTACTGGTTAATGCTTCTTCCGAAAATTCAGCCATCTTCTCCGCATCACTTCTTATCATGGGGATTGTAAATGTTATGTTTTCGCAGTCACCAGAGTCGCCGGCCGAACAATTACCGACTGCCAGAGTCGCCAGATCTGATGTCATTTTAACATAATCCATCTTCGCTTCCCCTGTAAATCTACCCCTTGCTGAGTTCTTCTTTTCACCAAAGCTTCCTGCCCATAACCAGACACCATATGGTTGAAGATCCGTTTCATTTTCCACACCAGAGATACCCTCCCTGTTGTTGCATTCTTTATCAATATGACCTAATCGCCCGCACCAGTAACATAAATTTGGCAATCGCTCGTAAGAAAAATGAATCCAAACAGAATGACCACCTTCAACAGACAGCTTAGATCCTCATAAGAGAGGTTCATTCATATTGAGCTTGACTCTCATTCTCAAATACTCTCCCCATTCCACTTCACCTTTCTCCAGATCCACTTCTTCAACTACTCCGATCTTCTCCCTGAGTTTTTGACCCACATGTACATTCCATGCCATAATGAGAAGATCATGAAATCTGACCCAAAATGATGCAGTCTCCAATTTAATCTGCTGTACTTTAAGTCTACCATCCGCTTCAGCAACCAAAACCAGATGTTTATCGAAAGTCCATGGCCCTTCTCTTAGAACCTTCTCTTTGTCACTAATATCCTCAAACTCAGCAAGAAACAGTGTTGATGAATGGTCCCAAAAATGAACTCCCATGACTGTCCTCCATATTTTCCGCATCATGCCCTTAAACGCTTCCCTATTGAAATATCTTTCAGTAAAGAGTTTCATAAACAGACACTTCCCTCCCCTAGGCAACACTTCCTCCAAATTCTCCGGTTCTATAACCACATCTTCACTTTCCTTCTCAGTCAAAGAAAGCTTTGTATAAAGGACTGGAAGATCATCTCCCGTAATCATACTTTCAAAACTCAGAACAAAACCAACTGTACCAGGGCAGGATGAAGACCTCTACGAAGGAAACCCTAGGAGAGGAAAAGGAACGCACACAGTACGATAATATTGGATCGAAAAGTCATACCTCGGTGTCTTCTATTAAAGTTATCTCAATGGGGTTATTTTGTTATTTGAAACTTTCTTAAGTATAGAACACCTACATGAATCCAAACCCAACACAACTAAGAAACTCAATCTTGATTCAACTAATAGTTTCGCATTCTTCAACTATTCCCAAACAAAGAATAGATCCAATCCCAACATAGCTTCAATTTCTCTTACTCATATTGAACAAGTGTATGATTGCTTGTAGGAGAGAGAGGTCTTCTCTGAACTGACTTCTAAGCCACTCTTAGTCCCATCCCTAAGGTAGAATTGCCTCTCTAGTTCCATAATCTCGAGTCTGACTTGCCACTCTATGACCTCTACGACTTCCAACACTGACAAAATGAGAAGTCTTTTCATTAGCCAATGCAATTATGCAACATTGTAGATTGTGCAGGTATGAGTATTCTGGATACGGGCAAATCATCTGGAAAGGTTTGATGTAACTTGGAAATTTTCTATTTACAAAACTAGTTTGTTCTGTAAATTTTGGCACTTGGGTCAATGTTGAAATTATCATCTTAAAGCACATGACTTTTCCTTATTGTAGCCTAGCAAGCAGACTACATATTTAGATATTGAAGCTGCATACAAGTGTCTTGAAGAAAGCTATGGTACTAAGCAGGAAGATATCATCCTTTATGGCCAATCTGTTGTAAGTGGCCCCACTTTGGACCTTGCTGCTCGGCTACCTCAGTTAAGAGCTGTTGTTCTGCATAGTCCCATGCTCTCTGGCTTAAGAGTCATGTATCCTGTAAAGCGTTCATACTGGTTTGACATACACAAGGTAATATAGTTATGTTCAGTTTTCCTTTTGTATTTACTAGCTTCGATTGTTACATTCATGGATTCTTTAATCTAATATAATACTGTTTTCTATTGTTTGAGTGCAGAATATTGACAAAATTCCACCAGTCAACTGTCCTGTTTTTTCCTTTGCCTTCTCCTTCCTCCCACATGAGCCAGCCATCTCCCTCTCCCCGTCATTTTTTTTCATTAGCCCTTGTGCTCCACTGCATGCAGGCGTGAGCGACACCACCCAGCCTATCTTATTAGTCTCCAGCCGGCGAACATCTCCACCCATTTTTAGCCCACCCCGTGGGAGCATTAGCTTGCACGCACTACTAGAAGCTGTGGCCCTTTTTCACTCCAGTGCCATCGTCGTGTCACCATTGGCCACCACCTCATCGCCACCTTATCACCAATCCTCTAGTAACCCAAACCACCTTTCCCTAGCCCTGATCCGCCACCGGTGAAGCCCAACCATTTCACTTTCTGATTTGTGCTTTTTAGCTTTCGACTGCCGCCCACGCCGCCACCCACGGCCAACCGCCACTACCAGTAGCTTCACCAACATCCTTAAGCCCTTCACTAGCCATCCCAAGTCTTCGTTTATCCCCATTCAAAAGTTAGGTTTTTGAGACCCACGACCCTTGTCCATTTTGCACTGTTACTTTGTTGTGCCACCACCTCTTACACCTCCTTGATCCTCCAAAAAATTATATTATAGTGCTGTAAGTATTTTTAAAAGAACCTTTTGAGATTTCAATATATTTTGCACTAACAAATCTTTTGTGATCTGGTTGGTTGGGCCAGACGTTGAGTCCGACTAGTTTGGGGGTCGGTTGGTTTGGAGGATCGAGTCATTTGTGTGATTGAATATATTTGTGTCGTGTCATATACATTGCATAATTGCACGCATGTTCATGTTTGTAAATGAAAACTGGGTTTTCGCATAATTGCATACATGTTCATGTGTATATTTGAAAACTAGGTTTTCATGCGAGAAATGATTTTGGGTATGATTGAAATGAATGGATTGAATGATTTGAGAGAGTGGTACTGTAGAGATGGTGGTAGAGTCCCGTCTGTGATTCTCGCTTACGGTGCACGTGGGAGGGATGGTGACAGAGTCCGGTTTGTGATTTCCGCTTACAGTGCACGAGGTAGGGATGCTGGTAAGCAGGGATGATGTAGAGTCTCGCCTGTGATTCCCGCCTATAGTGCTTTGATAGATGGGAAGTAAAAGGAATTGTAGGGATGGTGGTAAGCAGGGACAGTGACAGAGTCCCACTTGTGACTCCCACCTACGGTGCACGTAGTAGGAATGGTAGTAAGCAGGGATGGTGGTAGTCCCACATGTGAATCCCACCTATAATGTTAATTAGTTATTTGGGCCATTTTTTAGGAAAATGGCTGGTTTTGGATAAATAGATTTATGTGAACCATTTTATGGAAAAATAGTAGATTTTGATACTAGGCCGTTTTCTGGGAAATTGACGGAAGTTATTTTAATGAACTTGTTTTGGGCCAAATGGGATTTTTGGCATGCGTTGGAAAATAATCATTTTCTAGGAAAATGAGGTTTTTGGGTTTCATGCATATTTCTTCATATGCACGCATATTTGTTGCTGCATAAATGTATTTTTATCTCTTTGGCTGTTTGGTCTATTACTTACCTGCGATACCGTTTCATGGTACTGTAGAATTTGGTGCAGATGAGGATCCTTTCCTGAGGATGTGGCTCTGCTGGAGGAGTGATTAGGGATCACTTTCTCATGGGTTGAGATTTATTTCCTGCTTTTCGATATTGTATTCGGTTTTGTTACGTTTTCACTGGATAACTGTATTTCTTTTAAAATGTTTTGCTTTAAGTGAATTTGTATTTAACAATTTTGGTACTTAGTTGATTGACTTTAACTTATCCGCTGCGTCTTGTGCTTTACATGTGTTGCATGTACACATACTTAACACTTATCTTTGGGGTGTGTGACCCATGTTGTCATCATCCTGACGCCTTGATTCCCACATTTCTGTATGTGAGATTTGGGGGCGTCACAATTTAGGTTCTGCTCTGGTCCAATTATTTTCAATCAAGTCCGATACAAGTAGTACTGAACCTATCTTGTGGCCCATGAAGGGGTTCAAATTCTAAGTCCAAACAAAAAGATACCTGTTATAGCAGTAGTACAAATATTTAGACATCTTATATTAGGTACGGTTCATAGAAAAGAAGTCACCTTAATGAGAGGGCTAAGGGATAAGTGCTCAAATAGGGCTATGGCATTCATGTTTTCTTTGATTGATCTTGACTTGACTATTTTGGGAATAAGGCAATAGAATAAAGGATCCTTTTAGCTATGTGAAAGGTTGAGATAGGTCAATAAAATAAGATGAACTGTTATGTGTGTTCTCTATTTATTGATTGGTATGTTACAATTGAACATTTATGTGTGTTCTCTATTCAGGTGGTTGAAGTAGCAGAGACTGAAAGTAGAGGAGGGGAGAGGATGTGGTCCATCCCCTCAAGGTTTCTTTTTTGTTTCAGCTAGGAAAATGTGCCTTGCCAAACTTGGGTTTGCCACTAATTGGAATTACTTTTACCTCAATAGTTCCTTTTTCTTTCTCAATGATTTGCATAAAGATTCTCTTACCTCTTGTGGTTTGTCTAATTAACTTAGAGCATGATTTTCAGATTTTAAGTTTTTTTGAAGATGGATGGATACTTTTTATTTGTTTGCTTTCTTATTGGGATTATAGTGTTTAGTGTTTATTGTAGTGATTATAGTGTTTGTTCATTATCTGTGAATACATATTTAGCCTATGACAGACATACCATTTTCATAGTAATATTTTTTTAAAAAACATTTGTAATTGATTTTTTCTGACGACTATAGCTCGTCGAAAATATGACGAGATTTGTAGCGAAATATTCTTTTGGTGAATTAAGCTCTCTAAAGAATGTACTTTTTTGTGGCATTATATTCAGTATTTGCAGCCATTTTAACTCTCTAAAAAAATGGTTCCAACGATTTCAGAGAATCATCACAAATACCCAATGGTGATATTAGCAACCGTAAGGATTTTTCCTCGCATTGGAATTCACTCTTAGCAGAGATTTTAACTCGCCAGAAATAAGTTTATTTCTAGCAATTTTTGTTGGTAAAAAGATATCGCGACCAATTTTTTGCAACCAATCCACAGCGAAGATGAATTTGTTGGAATAAAGTTTTGCAGCGAAATTTCAAGTTTTTGCAGCGAATTCGTAGCACTGGAAAAGACCAAATTCCTTGTAGTCTAGGGTACTTACAAGACTCGTTGGATTAGGCTTCCTAGCTCAAAGTCAAACATTTGCATAATAGAGTGAGGATAAAAAACACTTACACTGCGCAAGTTTAAATTTATTTTGAACTATGGTATTCCACCTCCTTAGATCAAGTTACCATACTAGCTCGATCATATATATTTTTTTATTTTTATATTTCTTGCTGCAACGGTCGAAACTCTCTCTTCCCTTTAAATTTTCTTGCCTTTTCTCTCTGTTTCTATCTTCCCTTTACTGATTTTGGTCCTTAATTCCCTTTGTCTGGAGATAGATTGCCCCCCAGTTCTCATCTTCTAGAGATCATTTGACACTGATTAATGGGTATGTGTATTGGCTCTGCCTTGGGGTGTACCAATATTCTGGTGTGCAAGGTTAGATTTTATTCTAACTAGACGGGCCATTTATTTGCTTATACTCTTTTAATGTGGAAGTTGTATTCATTTATTTGTTGTTTTAATCATTTCAATGGTTTAGGGTCTGTGTGGGTGCTATGGAAGGGGAGGAAAATGAATGAAAGAAAAAAAAAATTGTCTAATTGAACTTGGGGCTATCATTAGATGGCAATTGTTTCATTTATCATTTTGTGTTTAAAGTTCAAATCTATGGTCGAGTTTTGTGCTAAATTTGCCTGCTGAAAACTTTGTTGTGGTCATGTGTTGCAGGATGAGGGAGAGAGATAAGGTCCTTGAGTTGCAAATTTCTTCAAGATGCTTCTCAGTATAATTTTGATGTTCTTACTTGGTATGCCTTCCCCCACTCTTCTACTTAACCAATTTTCTTTGTTAAACTTTAAAAATGAAAGAGAAGAACAAAAAAAAAAAAATGTAGATTCTTCTGGGTTCGAGAAAGAATATGTGGATACTATCAATTTCATTTATTTGAAAGTTACATTGTAGAAGGATGGCAACTGGAAGGGATATTTAGGGCCCTAAAGGGATAAGACTATATGTTGGAAAGGCCAAATTTGAAGCCTCAAGGGTTGAACTTGGTTCTTTAAAATGAGGGTTGCAAGCCAGGGATTGAACTGACAGACACATGAAGGATATTATAGTGAGTAGATAACACTTCCAGCTTATTAGGAAGGTTATCCTACCAGTGTGGTAGAAATTATCAAAGATAGACTCGAAGGGCATTACTTATAGTCACCTTCATGATCCTATAAATAACACTCAAAGGTAAAGCATAAGATTCATTCACATATGCATATCAAGACCACTTCTCTTTAACTTAGGCATCGAAGTCCAATTGGACACCCTGTGCCACCATTCTATTTGTTGCAGGTCATTAGTACAATTGGTGGTGTGAAACACGTCCTTAATAGCAACGAAAGTTGATTGATACATTTGTTTAATTCCAATTTATTTTGGGATTACACTGTGGTCGCAACTTAATGTTTAGGTTAATGTAATAGAGTTGGTGCGTGTTTATTTCCCCTTTCACTTATTGGTTTCTTTGGTTTGATTTGCAGGCATGTGGTTAGCCTTGTTTATCCTTTGTAAGTGGGATTTTTCTTTTCATGGATCCCAGGTAGTTACTCTGCTTATGGATTTTAAGGTTTGCATTGTTACTAAGAAATTTAGATCATGTGTTTCGATGGACCTTAATCAATTCAATGGGCGTATATAGTTTAGGGGTGGTGCTACCATGCATGGCCCTAAGCCACGAAGTCATGCTTTTAAGCTAAATAAGAAGGTTTGTCATCTTAGGCTGAAGATTGCTTTGACAGCTCGTGCAACAAAAGGAAGGCATGCATGTCTCTTGCCGCCCATTCCCAATATTTTATATTTCTTGCTTACACTGATTAGAGTTGTAGCTAGTTAGGAATTTAATTACTAAAACATCAACATATGTTAAGTTCTTTTGGACCATGGAGAAAGTAAGAGTTGTCCACAGCTTGTATACATTTTGTCTCTGTCCTTAACTAGTTTAGTTAATAGGTTCTATGCTTGTGTGTTGAAGTATTTGAACTTCCTTGGGTAAGATTAGGAAGATTAATGTGAGTCAGTACTAGTCAGTTCAAAGCTTTACCACGCAGATACTTTTGAAGGTTTAGTAAACATTCAGAGTTGGGATGAGGCTGAGATGTCCTCCAAAAATAAGGGAGATGTCTCTGGTGAAGCTCAAATTCTGCTTATCCAAGATCAAGTTTAATACATATGTTCTAATTTTATGGTCAATTTTCAGGAATTCTTGTCAAACAAATGGAGAACACCAAGAAACTTCTATTGGTGGATGGCGGCCCCATAGGTGAAAAGTTGAAGTTGGATACACAAAATCTACATTATGCATATGTGCTACCATCAATTAGATGATGTTGTTGGCTAATGTTTGTTGCCCATAATTTATAGGCTTTGAAGGTCTATAGCATCCTGCTTCATGACAAACCACAAAATTATTGCAAAGATGCACAAGCCAATTAGTTGTTAAATAACTCTACTTTACAAGCTACATTCCAGTTTCAAATGAGAATAGGAATTATTTTCCCTTTCATATATAGAAGAAATGGAATTCAAAACATATTTGTATGTTGCTTCTGTCAAAATATGTAGATGCATGGCTGGATAGGCTAGTTTTTCTTGTGTATTGACCGTGTGTCTTCAATTGAGAAATTTGCAATTGAATACTGGTTGTGGAAAGGGCTCAATGTCCTTGGGGCCCATTGGGCTGACCAATGGGCTTCGGTCAATAAATCGGACCACTAACCCACAGCCTCCCCATCTCTAGGGTCCAATTTATCTCAGTTACTAAGAATGCAACTGCTTGAGAATCCATTAGGAAGGGGGATATATCGTTTGAGAATAGATAAACCTGCCGTCTCAAAATTTGAATCTCAAATAAGGGATAAGATTGCTATCTGATAATAACAAATGGGTCATGGGCTTTATATATACAAAGAACCTAAGTGCATGGAGATTATCTAATTTCTAACTGCGACTATTGACTTAGGCATATGAGGAGTTCCCACGGACCCTCAAGCCACCCTACTCTTTGGTTGTAGGTGATTGTACATGAGTAGTGGTGAAACATGTCCATAATAGTTGGTACCGCCTGTGGGACCCTTTGTCCTACAACTAGCGTGCTTTTCACATGCCCACTACTAATTGATCACAAGCAACTAGAGACCAAGAGGTATCATCAATAAATATGGAAGGAAGGCTTGCAAAGATGGAGGAAGTAGTGTAACAGCCAGCTAGAAATTCAATGGTATAATTTCTATAGACTTTAGGAACCTCGTTAAAACTCCATAAGTTTTCACAATTCTACTAATTGCAAAGGTTTGAGTCTGTCAACATACTCAGTGTTATCACCTACTATGGTGCCAGAAATGTGATTTTAATTGTTTGAAGTAGTTAGAAGTGTCAGAATATGTTATGGTCTGCATCACTAAACTCAGTTGAATATTTAGGATTTTATGGGGCAATAACTTATTTTCATAATTTCGGACGAAATGCCTATTCGGAACTGTGAATTTATTTTTAGGGGCACTTCGGGGCTGAGTCTTGGTAAACGATTTTCACTGTAAGTTAATATGAATATTTAGGATTTTTCAGTACTAAGTTTATTACGCATTTTTTTAGAGTTAATAGTAACCTCGATAAACATAGTAAGTATAGTGTTTTCAAAATCACAATGTGAAATGTCAAAATTAGGTTTGAGAAGTTTTATTTGGACACTTGGCAAGATCTTAGCTACACATAGTGAATAGTATTAGACACTTGGCACAAAGAGGAACCATTAGATGGATTTGTGAAGGAAATCAAGGTGTAAGATCATGCCACATAAGCAAAACTTTGTTTTATCTGATCAACCAAATTGAGCCAGATCAAAGAGGGTTTCAACCCTAGTTAAACCCTAAATGGTTGGAATCTATTTGAAACCCCAAAAGCTTGGTTGAAACCAAAACCCTAAACGGTTTTCCCAAACCCTAAATTGGCCTTCAAACCCTTTTTGATCCAGTTTCTAGCATTGTCTTTAATCACTTGATTAAATCACTTTCACATGCTATTAACTTCTCAAATCCTTGTTATGACATCTTTATCTAACCTTTTAAACCTTGAAAATTTGATTGGGCTAAGAAAAATTGGATTTGGGCTTGATAGCATCTCAAACCCTAATCAAAGCCCCTTTAAACCCCAAATTGAAGCCCACTTGGTTGAGGACCACCAAGGCCCACGAATTTGGCCACGTTGGCAAAGCTTCTTGAAGAAGCTTCCTCCCCCACATGGAAGACCATCCACTGCCCTTGGCTGCATCCATTAGTGGCTTGATGTGATGGAGAAACCCACCTCTTCAACTCCTTACCTCATAGCTTTTGCAAGCAGTCCTTTCCTCTCACTATTCTCCACTTTATATCACATAGCCACCTCCAATCAAGGGTCATTGAAACCCATATCTTCCCCCTCCAGAAGTCTAGAGTCATTTAAGACACACTTCTTTCCCTTTAATCACTTCTTCACCCTATTCTTAGAGAGAAATCCAAAAGAGCTCTTTCAGGCAGATTTCTGGGCCTTTTTACGTGGAGATTTTAGACCCTTTGTAAGTATTTTCAAACGATGACCCCTTCATAAAAGTTTTTCCACTTTGAGTATAGTTTCCATAGATATATTATTTGTATCATTCCATCGTGATTTTATTGGTAAAAAGTATTTTTAACCATGGAAAGGTCATTCTGAGCGTGAAACTGGAGAGTATGTTTTGTTTTGGAATGTTTGACCAAGCTAATGGACATATCTTGATCCGAAACTTTTATAGAGTGTTTTTTAGCATGTTTTTAAGAGCTTTCATTGAATTTTTGTTGAATGACTAAAGCTTTTGATGATATATTTTCTTAGATCTAGAAACTTGAAAACTGGAAGTAGAAAAACAGTTTTTATTTGGAGAAAATTTGAATATTTCGTGGTTTGTTCTTACTCTATAGGCTTTGATACTTTTATATGATATCCTAAGTCTCTTATTTACATGTTAGGATGTTATTTTGAAGATATTTAGTATTAGTTTTAAAGATATGATTTTTCTATGCAAGAGGATTTCGGTTAGGCCTAAGATTTGATTTTTTGGATTAGATCCAGGTTTTATTGCTTTTTAGCCATGTGTTTTTAAGTTTGATGGTTGAATATTCTTTAGGACACATTTTTAAACCATGTGATGCTTTATTTCAAAAATCTCACCTTCTCAACACATTGATAAAGAGATTTATCAAAGCTAGTTGAAAACAAAAAGTTTCTGTTTTTCGACTAAGTGTAAAACCAAAAACTCCAAGTGTAATTTTGTGATTTTTGTGACTTTAGTTTGATGATTTAAAGCATGATTGATCTTAGGATGATGTTATGAATATATTAGAAGTAAGATTTGATGTTTTGGAATTCTTAGAGATGTTTTGATTTAGGGTCAAAGCTTGTGATTCAAGTGTTTGGATCATTTTACAAAAAGTTTCATGTTGATTATTAGCTTTTTCTAAATGAATGTCTTAAGTACGGTTTTAAACTTAGGATAGGAAGATCCTTGTTGCAAAAATCAAGAGAAAATTTACATGAGCAATGTAAATTTTAGAAATATTTGGAGTTAGAATGTGAAATCCTTAAGTTAGGGGTAAAATGGTCATTTTCCCATATGTAGAGAGTAAAATGGTAATTTTACTCTAAGTTGTCTCTTTTACACATTTCCAATTGTTAGTAATTAAATTTCTAACTTTTAGAATACCCTTTTACAGTTCCTCGTGTTTCGCGCTTTATTCTCATAGAACACGACGATCAAGGTAAGTTAACTTCTAACTTACTATCAGTTTATTGTGTATGTATGATGGGTAAAGGAACTACAATCTATGTATGTATGTTATCATATATGTCATACTATGTCACATCATTACATGTTTATCTGTTATGCATGATTTATTTTATCATGAATATTTATCTGTTACACAATCTATTCTTTCATGTCTTGTTGTATGTTATAAGTATGCCAAGTTAAGTATGCCATATATTATATGTATGTCATATCATGTAATATTCACTGTTGCAAGTATGTCATGTCAAGTATGATATCTGTTACATGTTCGGTCATGTTATGAAGTGTTTCCATCTCAAATAAGTCATGTCTTTCGAGTTACGTTTAAGTTAGTTATGTCTAACATACTCGTGATGTAATCATTATAACTGTCCGAGCATCTCCACTTGTAATTCACACGAGGTACCTTTGGCGAAATCATTTTGATTGTCAGAATGCCGTTCAAGTTCAGTTATGCAGATACTCCTAACGTAATCATTCTGATTGTTAGGGTACGTGTTTTAAAATACTCGTGATGGAATCATTCTGATTGTCAGAGTATTACTAGGTAGGGCTATACAGGAACCGACCAAACCGTCCGTGAACCGATCAGACCGACGGCCGAAGTACGGAACCAGCAAAGAACCGGTCGGCGAGCGAGACAAATTGAAGAGAAACCGACATCGGCGGTTCGGCGCCGGTTTGGCCCCCTGGGAAACCGCTGAACCGATCGATCCGGTCTGTTTATTTTTTTTTTCAAATATATGAATATAAAATGGTGCCGTTTCACTTAAGTAAGTGAAACGGCGTCGTTTAGAGCATGTATGTTTTAAAAAAAATATAATAGAACAGCATCGTTTGGCTTTTAAGCCAAACGGCGCCGTTTCAAAATGATTTCATACCCCCCCAACCCCTTTCTTCTTCCCCGCACCTATTCTTCCTCTCTGCAACTCGTTCATCACCCATGGCAGACGACGGCATCCTCAGCTCCTCCTCCTTCACATAAGACGCCGACGGTAGACTGACCACCGCGCCGATGCTAATCGAGACCGATATGATCAGTTCTCCCTCCCCAAACACTCAGTTTCGGCCGGTTTAATAGGGACATTGAAGGGTTCGGTGGTGTCTCGGTTCGGTGCCGAAACCGACGCCGAACCCATCGGTGTACAGCCCTATTACTAGGTACTCCTAGTGTAATCATTCTGATTGCTAGGTGATGAGTGTGCGAAAGTGCACTCTAAATACCCTATTATTGGACTAAAATGCTAAAATGTGAATGGAAATCATAGGAATTAATGTGCATTCTATTTACGTTGGGATACTCCTAAGTAGTTTTTTTATGTCTATTTTCAAAGTTTATAAAAGAGCAAGTCAATCTCAGTCAAATTCAAAGGAGAACATTAATGGGATTTGAGAGCAATTTGGAAGAAAAGAAAAAGAAAAAGAAATCACAAAATGAAACCACAAGAAGTCCAAGTTTGAAATTCGCCAGGAGACAGTTTGGACATACTTTAGTCTTTTGACTGTATCATTTTACTGACATATCGGATTGATGTGATTCTTGATGCATTAGAAATCTATCTTAAAGGGATATAACTTTGTCTATAATAAGGATTTCCAAATGTGAACTCCTGAAGGGCATACGTGGCTGCCAAGATAAGTCCTAAAATTTAGGCGATTTTTTTATGCAGAAATTAAGAGGACATTAGGGTTTCTTTCCTACCATATATAAGCATATTATTTGCACGAAATAGAGAGGGGGGAGGAGGCACAAGAGGTAGATCTGAACATAGGAGAAAATCACTTTCATAGCCACCGTTCGCTTCAGTTTTCTCTGGAGATTTTTGTTGTCCAGTATATTTATGGGTAACTAAATTCTCAGGTAGGATTAGGGATGAACTTGCACATTATATGATATTTCTAATTTATTTTTAATTAATGTATTTGATTCTCAACACGGGCGAAGTGTGTGTACATGCAACACGTGTACAAATAAAATAGTGCAGCGGATAAAAAAGTCATATAACTAAGTACCAGAATTTTTATTTAAATACAAACTCGTTCAAACAACATATAATAAAATATTACAAGTCTCAAATATTGTTTCAAACCAAATTACAAGCCATAAAAACTGATAGAGATAATTTTTAAACATCAAAGACTTCAAGTCAAAATTCTAGCGAAGCCGCCTCCTCGGGCTCAGCCTCCTCCTCTTCCTCCACATCTGCATCAAAGTCTACGGTACCAAAATGGTACCGCAGGTAAGTAATAATCCAAACGCCACAAGATAAAAATATATTAAACTCAACAATTTGCATGAAATGATGACAAATGCATATGTCTCACAAATCCACATTTTTCCACGTACGCCAAAAATCCCATTTGGCCCCAAAGCAATTCCTTTCCAACTCACGCCAAAAGTCACATTTGGCCCAAATCCAAATCAATTCAATATCCAATTATCCAAATGCACCATGACCTCCCCTAGGGGTCATCCACACACCCTGGCTCCCATCATCACACCACGGGTAACGACCATGTGTGTGACTTTGTAACGAGCGATGCAAAGTTCCGCGCCCCGCGCGTACGTGGCCAAGCATCATCTAACCCTCGCCAGCAAAGGGCCACAGAGTCGGTACGAGAGCGTTATCATCTCGCCCGCTCCCGTTGTCACCCAGCGACAACTCAGGGGACATCACTCAGTATATTACGCTCCCGAGTGACCAGAGGTGCTCCACTGAGATAATTCTCATCTCGACTTGGGGTCGTGATACACACGCACCCAAAAATCCATTTACGCATGAAAACCCAGTTTTCATGATTCAACACATGTACATGTATGCCGTTATGTGAAAAAATCCAATTTTTCCTTTTTAAAACATGAACATGCATGCTCCATGAAATGCACACCTCAAGATACAATTTAATCAACAAATCACAATATCAACAACAACCAAACAACTCCGTCCTCAAATCCATCCGACCCCCGACTCCTCGGACTCAGTCCCGAATAACCAACCAGTCAATGAATTTATTGTAAAAGTAATAATATATTTAAATATAAAATAGAGTTTGGAAAATACTTTCAGCGCTATATAATAATTTTTGAAGGATCACGACGCTGCAAACGGCGGAGAAAAAGCAACGTAACAGTGTAAAATACACTGTGGCCGTGGGTTGTAAAATACCCACTTTTGAATGAGGATAAACCAAGACTTGGGATTGATAGGGAATGGCCTAGAGGTGTTTATGAAGCTAATGGAAGTGAGAGTTAGCCGTGGGTGGCGGTGGAAATGGTGGTGGAAGTGAAAAAGGGTAAAAACAAGGATGAGCTCGTGAGAGCTGTTCCGGCAACGGATCGGAGCTGAAAATGGGTGGTTTAGGACACCAAGAGGTAGGTGATGAAGTGGTGAAGAGATGGTGGCTGGAGGTGGAACGACGGCGGTGGAAAGAAGGAAAAACCGTGTGGCTTGGAGGAGCTCGTGGCGGCTAACGGTGGCTCGGATGAAGGTGAAACTTGGTGGGGAGGTTCATCGGTCGGAGGGGAAGAAAACTGGGTGGGTGGTGTAGGCCACAGTGGTCGGACGGCGGTGGTCTGGGCGGTAGAAGGAAAACGCCGATGGTGAGGAGAGAGAGAACGTATTGCGCGAGGGAGAAGAACGGGAAGGAAGAAGAAAAAAAGAAAAAAAGAAAGAAAAAGAAAACGAAAGAGAAAAAGAAAAAGAGAAAAAGAAAAGATGGGGAAAAGAAATGAGCTCCAATCCTCACCTCTAGAGTCCAGAAACTGATCCGACGAAAACAATTTTAAAAGTTATAAAACAAATAAAATAATTTAAACACCACATCAAGCTAAAATATAATAAATAATTATTAAATACTAACAACAAAATTTTAAATCCAAAAACAAACTGAAAATAAATTACACAGCAATTTAAACTCAAAATGATAATTAATATTAAGAAAGCTCTACTAAATAATTTTCAAAGCTAAATAAATTCAATTAAAATACAATAATTTAAAATAAAGGAACCAATATTTAATTAAATTAAAGTACTCCTTTAGTAAAAATACACTTAAAAACGGGGTGTCACATCCTTCCCCCCATAAAATAAATTTCGTCGTCGAAATTTGTGAGGTCAAACATCAGTGTCAAGCAGGATATAAGATACAACTCGGGACACATTTGAGAAAACACACTATGATTAACACCCAAACAATTAATGATATTTCTCTCTTGTCTACTCCTATAGGCAATTCCATCATACCCGCACTAATCTCCCAGTGACCATTACGTCTAGTACTCCTAAGGCTACTATATAATCCGAAATCTCCAATCCCACAAGAATCTTAATACAATAACCAGTACATTCCAATGATTATTATTTTCGTGCCAAAACTGTTTTAATCTCAATCAACTCTCATGCTAAAAGAAAACTTCCAAACCTCTATTATATTCCACAAGTTAGTAACCTATTAGTCACTTTCGAAGTAAACCATCAATAAGCATAAATTGCACAACCAATGATTAATCTTCCATTAAAATTTTGAATCACTACTAATTCCTCAAAATCAGCACAAAATTTGAATACCTAATTATCTAAAAAAACATCATACTTCCGTGCGCACTCTGATAACTCGCCAAAATACAAAAAAAAACTATGTCCTCATAAATTAACAGTACAAGCTAACTCAACACTTGAAAGCAAGAAAATCATTTGCCACACCTCAATAGAAAATAATATGCCTCCAAAAGCCATGAATTATTACTCACTCCTCATTTGGCTCTTGCTACCTTAATCAAAATCAATATTTTGTAAAAATACATCCATTGATTGATGACAGAAATCAATACTAAATAACCTCAAGGCCCCAAATTGAAAACACATAACATCATCCCAAAATATACTTGTCTCTTCTAAAGATAAGGAACATATCCAAAAGGCCCAAGTCCTTCCCGGCCAACCAACGAGAGCGCCTATAACTTCTATCCGATATCCCACACTTCAAGCTCATTATCTATATTTTGAATAACAACTAATCTTGCAATAACTAAACTCACTATAAACTACCATTGAGTTCAACTAAACATAATCGAAATGCTCTTGGTAACTCACCCACCTACTTGTACCCTCAAAAACTCTGGTATTAAAACTTCTAATTCCTGCAATCGCACATCACAAATAAACCTCGAGATAGGCCATACTGTTTAAATCTTCAATCCATAAAAAACTATTGAGCAACACTCATGGATCCTAATGCTTTATTACCTCATACATATGATTATGCTACCCACCGTTGATGCATAAGTTTCAACTTCCAAGATTTTATAAACCACCACATATGGTGACCCAACAATCTCTCTTCAAGTTAAATAATAATTTCTATAATTCTGCCAACTGAACACTCAATCTCCAAAGGAAAGTCTCCAAATTTAAATTCCTATGTGACCTCAAGTCACAATTAATTCCTAAAGATAATCACTACAATCATTGCCAACCAACATTCTGTTGAGTAACACGCTTCGACTGAACACTCTAATCGACTCACCAATAACTCCAAGTCAAAATCTATTGAATTAAATACTATCGTACATAATCTACTTCAACACCTATCAAAGTCAATTGTTCCAAGTCCAAAAACGGGACAAAGGCCTATACTCTTCAAATCCAAATCCACTCATCACTATTACGTGTCGATCGCATGCATCCTTAGCCAAAACCAATAATCATTCAAACGTACAAGAAATCCATTACTACCATTTCCATCACCTGAACTTATATCCGCAAATCAACATGAATCATTCCTGAATTTGTTCAACTTATATCCTTAAAATCAGCAAACAACTATTGCTTAAAGTTTTGTACTGAAAATGACCTTAAACGTATTAATAATCCGTTCCCAAAAGTCTTCGGAACATAAAGCCTCAACTTCAATCGAATTCCATATCAACAAATAACCTATAATTTCCAACACCTCGATGGATCTATTTCTTCCGAATCAATAAAAATCATTCCCTAAAATCTGCTATTACAACCTCAAGTTAACAATAATCATTTTCTGAACTAGATCGATATCTTCAGTCATCAGAGAAATATACGAACTAGATCATTACCTTCAATCTCCAAAGAAATACTCTCCAGAAAATTTCTATATCAATAACTCAACTCAGATCAACCTCATTTTAATGGTTACAAACTAATCACTCTCTAGAGTAGCTCATGCTAGTACACCAAGTCTGTAAAACTAATAACTCAACTCTTATTATAAATCGGTCATTTAACTCTGTAATTCTAAAACCTTAAATCACATAAGAATCATTTTCTGAAATTTTTAAGATCAATGAACTTACACCCTATAATAGAACAATCGACTCCCAAAGCTTTCAAAATCTAGAACATTAATGGATAATAAATCATTTTCTGAAATTCTCAAGATTGATGGCTTTAATCCAAAACATTCACCTTAAAAGCTTGTAAAATTTAAAGCCCCAATTGCCACCAAATTACTCATCCAAATCAACGAAATTAAAAACTTGAAATTTAATTATTTCTCCCAAAGCTTGCCGAACCTAACACCTTAATTACCATAAACTTATTTTCCTAAAATCTATAAGGCCTCAAACCTTAAATAAAATTCTCTTAAACATATCCTTAAAGTTCGTTGAACCTACACTCTTCTATTCTATAGCCTCGTTACATAAATTCTACAAAACCTTGATCTCAATCATCTTAAGCGACTTAAAGCTAATTCCTCTCCTCATTGAGATGTGAGTTCCCACCTTACAAAGATTGCCTAAACCATGACATTTCCTTCAGACCTGAACATCATAAAAGCAAACCACATCACTAAGAATTCAAGCCTACTACACTAAATGTTCATGCCTATTCCTGCCATAGCGTAACCCGTAACCCCAATTTCAACTCCGAACAAAATAAATCAAAATAAATTAAAACAAAATAAATAAAATTATAAATAAACCAATTAAATAAAATAACATACACTGAAATAAATAAAACAAATAAAACAACATACTTCCAGTTCAAATAAAATCAAATCAAACCAAACCAAACCAAATAAAATAAAATAAATTCAAATCAAATAAAATCGAATCAAGTTAAATAAAAAATATTCAAATTAAATAAACAAAATAATTTCAACTCAAGCTGTTAAAACTTTCTGGTGCTCCACCTATGGGACATATGGTTTTACCTAGAGCCGAACTGCTCTGATACCACCTATGACGCCCCCAACTCACACGTACGGACATGTGGAAATCGAGGCATCAGGATGATGACAACACAAGTCACACATCCCATCGACGAGTGCCAAGTGTGTGTACATGCAACACGTGTACAAATAAAATAGCGGAGTGAATAATAAAGTCTTATAACTAAGTACCAGAATTTTTGTTTAAATACAAACTCGTTCAAAGCACATATAATAAAATATTACAAGTCTCAAATATTGTTTCAAACCAAATTACAAGCTTTAAAAACCGATAGAGATAATTTTTAAACATCAAAGACTTCAAGTCAAAACTCTAGCGGAGCCGCCTCCTCGGGCTCAGCCTCCTCCTCTTCCTCCACATCTGCATCAAAGTCTACGGTACCAAAATGGTGCCGCAGGTAAGTAATAATCCAAACGCCACAAGATAAAAATATATTAAACTCAACAATATGCATGAAATGATGACAAATGCATATGTCTCACAAATCCACATTTTTCCATGCACGCCAAAAATCCCATTTGGCCCCAAAACAATTCCTTTCCAACTCATGCCAAAAGTCGCATTTGGCCCAAATTCAAATCAATTCAATATCCAATTATCCGAATGCATCATGACCTCCCCTAGGGGTCATCTGCACACCCTGGCTCCCATCGTCACACCACGGGTAACGACCATGCGTGTGACTTTGTAATGAGCGATGCCCAGTTCTGCGCCCTGCGCGTATGTAGCCAAGTATCCTCTAGCCCTCGCTAGCAAAGGGCCATGGAGTCGATACGAGAGCGTTACCATCCCGCCCGCTCCCGTTGTCGCCCAGCGACAACCTAGGGGATATCACTCAGTATATTACGCTCCCGAGTGACCAGAGGAGCTCCACCGAGATAATGCCCCATCTCGGCTTGGGGTCGTGATACACACACACCCAAAAATCCATTTACGCATGAAAACCCAGTTTTCATGATTCAACACATGTACATGTATGCCGTTATGCGAAAAAATCCAATTTTTCCTTTTTAAAACATGAACATGCATGCTCCATGAAATGCACACCTGAAGATACAATTTAATCAAGAAATCACAATATCAATAACAACCAAACAACTCCGTCCTCAAATCCATTCGACTCCCAACTCCTCGGACTTAGTTCCGAATAACCAACCAGTCAATAAATTTATTGTAAAAGCAATAATATATTTAAATCTAAAATAGAGTTTGGAAAATACTTACAGTGCTATATAATAATTTTTGAAGGATCACGACGCTGCAAACGGCGGAGAAAAAGCAACGTAACAGTGTAAAATACACTGTGACCGTGGGTTGTAAAATACCCACTTTCGAATGAGGATAAACCAAGACTTGGGATTGATAGGGAATGGCCTAGAGGTATTTATGAAGCTAATGGAAGTGAGAGTTGGTCGTGGGTGGCGGTGGAAATGGCGGTGGAAGTGAAAAACGGCAAAACCAAGGATGAGCTCGTGGGAGCTGCTTCGGCAACAGATCGGAGCTGGAAATGGGTGGTTTAGGATGGCAAGAGGTAGGTGATGAAGTGGTGAAGAGATGGTGGCCGGAGGTGGAACGACGGCGGCGGAAAGAGGGAAGAACCGTGTGGCTTGGAGGAGCTCGTGGCGGCTAATGGTGGCTCGGATGGAGGTGAAACTTGGTAGGGAGGTTCACCAGTTGGAGGGGAAGAAAACTGGGTGGGTGGTGTAGGCCACGGTGGCTGGACAGCGGCGGTCTGGGTGGTAGAAGGAAAACGCCAATGGTGAGGAGAGAGAGAACATATCGCGCGAGGGAGAAGAACGGGAAGGAAGAAGAAAAAAGAAGAAAAAAAAAGAAAGAAAAGAAAAGGAAAGAGAAAAAGAAAAAGAAAAAAAGAAAAGATGGGGAAAAGAAATGAGGTCCAATCCTCACCTCTGGAGTCCAGAAACTGATTCGACGAAAATAATTTTAAAAGCTATAAAATGAATAAAATAATTTAAACACCACATCAAGCTAAAATATAATAAATAATTAGTAAATACTAACAACAAAATTTTAAATCAAAAAACAAACTAAAAATAAATTACACAGCAATTTAAACTCAAAATGATAATTAATATTAAGAAAGCTCTACTAAATAATTTTCATAGCTAAATAAATTCAATTAAAATACAATAATTTAAAATAAAGGAACCAATATTTTAATTAAATTAAAGTACTCCTTTGGTAAAAATATACTTAAAAACGGGGTGTCACACTCATCACACCCCCAACTTACTCATTGCTAGTCGTTAGCAATTATCATGTCGAAACAACGAAAGAGACCAAAGAAAATCACACATAAAGGCCATCAAGTCACACTTTCCAGATTCACATATCAAAACAATCTAAGAAATCCAATTACCCATCAAGATAGTGTTTCGTGTAAGGGTTCTCTCTATGGAGTTGACAATGGATGTATACACACTCTCATGGAAAATTAGGCAATTATGTACAAGCAATAAGCAAACATTGATCTTATGATAGGAACACTAACAAATAAGACTTCCACCAGTCTTTCCAACAGCTTACTTAGGATCAGAACGGTCAACAAAAAGGGTTATAATGTGGCTTGGTCTCGGGGCTATATGAAAAAAAAGGATGAAATGGATTCAAAAACTTCCAAGTATATACAAAGTGAATTTTATTATATATCTCAATAGACCACACTTCTCACTTGATGTACTCTCCAACTTTTCAGATCATCAAATAATAGTGCTTTTCCTTCTTCTTCCTGTTCTTTTTTTTTTCTTTTTCTTCCTATGATTTCTATTCACATTTTAGCATTTAGTCCAATAAAAGGGTATTTAGAGTGCACTTTCGCACACTCATCACTAGGGTACGTGTTTTAAAATACTCGTGATGAAATCATTCTGATTGTCAGAGTATTACTAGGTACTCCTGGTGTAATCATTCTGATTGCTAGGGTAGGTGTTTTAAAATACTCGTGATAGAATAATTCTGATTGCTAGGGTAGGTGTTTTAAAATACTCGTGATAGAATCATTCTGATTGTCAGAGTATTACTAGGTACTCCTGGTGTAATCATTCTAATTGCTAGGGTACGTCTTTTAAAATACTCATGGAATCATTCTGATTGTCTGAGTATCTCTGATGGAATATGTTGGGTGGAATCATTCTGATTGTTCACTATTCCTGATGAAACGACTGGCGGAATAATTTTGATTGTCAGAATTCAGTTCACGTTTAAGTTCAGGTTATGTCAGTTACGCCATGCTATATGTCAAGTTATGCTATGCTTACTTACGACTTTAATTGTGCATTCATGCTTTTACTTCCACGCATGCATCATTAATCTTGTGTAGGAGTTTCCTGTTAACTTACTGAACTTTGTAATCAAATCTGACCGTGGAAGTCCCAACTACCATTCCTCCTAAATAGTAGGTGATGTGTCAGGATTAGAGCACGGAGCAAACATTGGTAGACTCGAGGAGGCTGACTAGACGTCGTAGACACGACGCGGAGCTTACAACTTCCATAGTTAGTTTTTGGACAATATTTTGGCCTCGTTAGTCTAGTTACACGAGTTACTTGACGAACTTCCTCAATAGTATATTTTGGTAATGTAAATATGGAGTCTGGCCTCCCATGCTTTTTAGATTATAGTCTTCTAAGACTTGTATTGAATCGTGGATGTTTATTTTGTTAAGTATGCTTGGATTACAATTTAACTATTTGGGATATTATAAGTTTGGTGCATAGTATTGCTCAAAAAACAAATTATCCGCTGCGAATATTACATAATGTTAGATGCATGATAGGAATATTACATCTTATATGTCATGAACGGGGGCATGTAACCTTGTGTTGCATGTCCCGAAGCTTCAGATGTCAGTTCGATCCCAAGTGGAATCTGGGGACGTCACAAGTAGTGAAGAAATTTACCGCTGAATTAGAGTCGTTACGAAAAGAAAGCAAAGTCCTTAGGGCAAAGAACAATTTATCAGGAGAGGACACAGTGCCTAGTCAGGGTGATAGAGTTGAAATGGAGATGCACAGTGGTGGGGCAAGTAAACCTCCAAGAGAATGAAGAGATGAGGAAGATGCATCATGATTAGCGTGGCTTGATGGAAAAATATGAAGATATAAACATCTTCCTCAGTTGATTAGCTATTGTCCAGCACCAATTTACTATTTTGCGCAGAAATAATGGCAGTACTGTTGCTGCTAAAATTCAAAGTCCCTTTCAAAGCCTCATGACACTCCACCGGTTTCCTGAGAAAATCGCATGTAGGGCTTTCCCTCTGACCTTAAGGGGGACAGCACAAGGATGGTGTAGGGTGTTACAACTGGGATCTATAGATAGTTTTGAGGACCTGGATGGGCATTTTTTAACCCAGTTTATAACTAGCAAAAGGCATAGGAGACCGGCAACATATTTTTTAATGGTGAAGCAAAGAAAGGAAGAGAGCTTGAAAGCTTATCTTGTGTCTTTCAATAAAGAGAGAATGACAGTTGACAACTAGGATGTAAAGGTCATGCTAGCTGCACTACTTGGAGGAATATGGCCGAGGAGTCCTTTCATGGCTGAATTGGCTAGTAAGGCCCCATCCACGTTATGGGAGTTCACAGACAGGGCCGATGACTTTGTCAATGCTGAAGATACATCGATCACCTTAATTGCTCGATTGGAGTGAAATGAGGAACATGTGTTGAAGAGGGGTTAGAAGAGAGACTAGGATGAAGGCAGAAGCCGAGAAGGGATCAAAATGAGCAAAGGTAGGACAAGAATGTTAGGCAGTACAATGGTGGTTATATACTCTATTCTAGTGTGCAAAGCCGAGATAAGGCAAAGGAAACAAGACATGATGATGATCACAAGACATGTGGGCATATAATTGAAGATTACCACAATTTAAAGCAAAAAATTAAAGGTATGAGGGATGGTGGTGAGTTGGAGTACTGGTTGCCCAGAATGCCTCTCCCCCACAGTGTGCAAGTGACTGAAAACAAGACCACAAACCTCGAAAAAGCTACAGCCCAAGAAGGAGGGCCTTACCAAAAAAGGGAAGGAGGTCACAAGAGCCTCGAGACCGACGACCAAGGTTGGACATGGACTAAAGAGGACCCTTTGGGGGAGATACACAGAATCATTGGTTTTTTTTTTTTTTTGAAATACTGATCTCATTAACCAAGATATTACAATCAGACACTACACTTTACAACACAGACAAGCATAGTGATGAGAGATCTACAACAGCTCTGAAGCCACAATGGACTTAATACACTGAGGACACACTTCAATATCATAGACATCCTCGGACTCCTCCAAAGCCGACTTTGCTAGCTGGTGGGCAGCCTTGTTTGCTTCCCTTTTGACATGAGACGCTATCCACCTGATGCTTGAGTTTAGTATTTTCCTAGCATCCTCAACCAGGCAACCCCCCATGCTCCAGTCCACTTCCTTGCTAAGTAACAGATTCACCACATGCTTAGAATCACCCTCAAAGCAGACCTGCTGCAGCCCAAGTTCCCTACAAAAAACTGTAGCCACAAGTAGACCATAAGCTTCAGCATCCGATGAGCAGCCTTTGAGAGACCTTTGAGTACAGAGAGTACCTATAACCAATCCCTGGGAGTCTCTGACCACGGCACCTATGCCAATATGCCCCTCCCTGTCTCTAACTGCAGCATCCCAATTAAGTTTAAACCAGTTACTCTCAGGTTTCTTCCACCTCTGGACGTCTACTGGCACTCTTCCACTGGCTTCACCTGAGGGTGTGACAGATTCTTCATAAGCTCTAGCCTCTTCTACAGCCTTCTGAAACACGCTTGTGGGATGCAGGAAGTTCTTTCCATGGAGGACATCATTCCTCCTGGACCAGATACCCTTCAAAACTACAGCACATTGTTTTAACTCAGTAGAGTCCAAGTTCTCAGCAAGGAGAGACCACACATCAAAGATAAAGTCACTATGGCATACCATCTTTTGGATCTTTTTGCTGCTCTGGTTCCAAACATCCTGTGTAGCAGGGCAGCTCCATAATGCATGGCTCGAAGTTTCAGGTGCTTGCTTGCAGATAAAACACAAATCATCACCCACAATCTTCCTTCTTTTCAGATTTGCCATGGTTGGTAATGCCTCACTGCATGCTCTCCACACAAACATCTTGACCCTCGGGTGGACCCTTAGCTTCCATATACCCTTCCAAATATGCTTGTCCCGAGCCCTATTTGATGACTCCCCTTCCAATTCATCCTCCATTTGTTGTTGGAAATGGTAGCCACTCCTCACTGAGTACTGTCTATTGGTTGTATACGGCCAAACCATCCTATCCTCTCTACCTCCCACGCTTACTGGAATGGCTTTTATTGCTTCAACCTCCCTTGGTGAAAATAGCTGTTGTAAGAGTGAGTCCTTCCAGGTCTTCAAATGTACCTCAATGAGGTCACTAACCTAATCACACCTGCAGTCAGCTGGTCGAGGAGATGTAATCTGGAATGCAGGGAGAGAAGGGACCTAGCTATCCTTCCATATGTGCACCTTGCTTCCACTCCCTACCCTCCACAGGAGGCCTTTTTTCAGAATCCTCAAACCTGCCTGGATACCCCTCCATGCAAAGGATGGTCTTGACCCCAATTGTGCTTCCAATAGATTAGTCTTGCTAAAATACTTTTACTTGAGTACCTTGGCTGCTAGAGAAGTAGGATTCTGAAGGATTCTTCACCCTTGCTTTGAGAGTAAAGCCAAGTTGAAGCTTCTAAAGTCTCTAAAGCCTAGCCCCCCACTCTCTTTGCTATGACTAATCTGTTTCCAATTGACCCACTGAATCTTTGAGGATTCCTCATTATAGCCCCACCAGAACTTCCTTAGTAATTGATTCAACTTTCTTGTTATTGAGCTTGGAATCAGAAAAATACTCATGGAGTAGGTAGGGATGGCTTGCAATACTGCTTTGAGAAGAATTTCCTTACCTGCTGCTGATAGAAACTTAGCTTTCCAGTTAGTAACTCGAGACCAAGTCCTGTCCACAAGATTATGGAACTCTACAATTTTCCTTCTACCCACAAGTGCTGGTAATCCCAGGTACCTTTCAAAATTGCTACAAGAATTTACCCCTGCCTGCTTCAGAACTTGGTCCCTCACACCCCGACTGGTGTTCCTGCTAAAGAAAATGGAAGACTTTTCTTTGTTGAGCACTTGGCCTGAGGCTCTACCATAAGCTGTGAGAATGTCAAGCACAGTAGCCAGCTCTTGGGGGTTGGATTGACAGAAGAGAAGGCTATCATCCGCAAAAAATAGGTGGTTGACTGATATGGAACCTCTCCCTATTGGTGCAGGTGTAATTAGACCAGACTGTTCTGCATTGTTCAACAAGGCAGTGAGAGCTTCAGCACACATGATAAAGATATAAGGGGACACGAGATCACCCTGTCTGAGGCCTCTAGAGGGTCTGAACTTCCTTTGAGCTTCCCCATTAACCAAGATAGAGTATGAGACTGAGTTAAGGTAGGATTTAATGAGGTTAATCCAGTGGGAGGGGAATTCCATCTTTACCATAACTGCTTTGACAAAACACCACTCTACCCTATCATAAGCCTTACTCATGTCTAGTTTTAAGGCCATACACCCTTTTTTCCCCGACATCCTTGACCTCATAGAGTGTAAGGCTTCATAGGCAACTAGAACATTGTCTGAAATGAGTCTATTCGGCACAAATGCACTTTGGTTCAAGGAAATGAGTCTAGGCAATATCACTTTCAGCCTATTTGCAATTGTTTTGGATACAATCTTGTAGATAGCATTGCAAAGACTAATTGGTCTGTATTCACCAACTTTCTTTGGCCTTGCAACCTTTGGGATGAGTGATATATAAGTGTCATTGACTTCCTGGAGAGAGCCATTATGGTTGAGTACCCTCAGGGCAAAAAGACAGACCTCACTGCCAACTACCTCCCAATGCTTCTGAAAGAAATGGGCAGGGAACCCATCAGGGCCTGGAGAGCCGAGAGGGTTCATTTGAAAGGCTGCCTCTCTCACCTCTTCCTTGGTGAAAGGATTTTTAAGCCACTGTGCCATCTCACCATTTAGTTTTGAGCTCATAGACCCCAAACACTCCTCAAAACCAGTTGGGACAGAAGTTCTAAAAAGGGAAGAAAAATAACCTGTGAATACCTCCCCTACTTCCTCCTTCTCAGCTACAATCCTACCTTGAGGATCCTCCACACTTCTTATAGTATTAGTTTTTCTCCTCTGAGATGCATGTAAGTGAAAGAACCGTGTGTTTCTGTCACCAAACTGCAGCCAGTGTTGCTTGGCTCTCTGACGCCACTTTAGCTCCTCCACTGCCATTGAATCCTCTACTGTTTTCTGTAATTGAATCATGGAAGGGATATGTGTCCCAGTACGAACTTGTTGGTAGTGTCGAATCTGGTCCAAAGCTAGTTTAGTGGCCTTCTGGTTGGAAAATTTAGTTTCTTGCTGCCACTTCTGCAGACCCCTTTGGCATGCCTCCAGCTTATGTCTCACTGTACCTGCCCCATGCCCTCCAAGATTAAGGCTCTTCCACCCCTCAGAAACAACTCTTTGACAATCTTCACTTAGATCCCAGGCTGCTTCATACCTAAAACAAAAGCCCTTTCTCTTCCTGCCACTGTTTGGTTTCTGTTTTGTGAGATGCAAAGGGGAGTGATCTGATTTTACTACTGCTAGTACACTGCAGGTTGCATCACTAAACATCAAGTTCCATTCTTTATTTGCCATTGCTCTATCTAAGCGCTCCTTTGTGAAATCTCCCCCACTTCTATTGTTTGACCAGGTAAATTGAGGCCCCTGAGAGTGTATATCACTGAGATCACATGCTTCTACTGCTCTTCTAAAGTCTTCTATCTGGTTATAAGGTCTTCTAGCTCCACCCACCTTTTCCTTTTGGTCCAATATTTCATTGAAATCTCTAGCACAAAGCCAGGCAGTAGGATTGGAGGGTTTTAGCATTTCAAGAACGGTCCAGCTACTCTTTCTCTTTGCAGTTACCAGGTGTCCATAAAAGCCTGTGAATTGCCATGCTTGGCCTGTTTCAACCTCATGTACTAGTGCACTTATGTGCCATTTTGTGTAACTAATGACTTTGACTTGCCACTCCTCCCTCCACAGAAGAGCAATTCCTCCACTCAAGTTGACACTATCGACTGCAAAACACCCATACATTTGCAACTGCAGCCTCACTTCCTCAAGTTTTTGTTTCCTGCTCTTAGTTTCCATCAAGAAAACTAAGAATGGGTTCTTTTCCTTAGTAAGATTCCTAAGGATTCTAACTGACCAAGGGTTCCCAAGCCCTCGGCAGTTCCATGTTAGGAGACTCATTGATTATGGCAGGGCTGGGGGCCAGCCACTGCCATTGGTTGAAGGTTTTCAGTTTGGTCCACCCTTCTCTTTTGATTCTTCCTCTCATATTCCTTCTCATCAAAATGTCTTTTGAGACTACCTCTAGTACAGATCTTCAAAGGGTTATTAGAGATTTCTGTTAAAACTTTCCTAGTGTTCAGGTTAGTGCTGATAGCCCTCTCTCTTGCAAGCCTTTTCCATTTTCTACCCATCGTGATTTCACCCTCCCTGATAGAGTTCTTACATGAACCAACATGCTGACTGATACCACCTAGTTCCTTTCCACTGCCTGGATCTGTTTGAGGTCCCTCAGAGGTTGAAAGTTTTTCCCGTGTTGATTGATGCTGTAATGTTTTAATATTAACTACCTCATGTTGAAATAGACTTGTGTCAGGGTCCAGATCCATACCTTTTGCTTGTGTATGGTTTTGGTCTGTAGAGTCAGCTACCAGACTGGCTGTCTCCTATATGTACGACCCTAGTGGCACTTTTGGGGTTGGACTTGTAAGTCTCTCTTCATTGGGAAAGTCAGAAGTGCCAGCTGTAAGTTCCTCATTGGTAGCTTGCACTCTAGTTTCCTTCTGTGTCTTGCCTATTCGAGGGTCATGTACCAACTTTTCTGCTTCTGTCAAGTCAAGCACGTCCAAATCCTGTTCATGCATAGCCTTCTGGTATCCTGACCCAGGCTCGCCCCCTTTGTCTGTGCTTCTCCCTTCAGGTTACCGTTGGTGGTGGCTGCCACCATGAGAGCCACCATACTTTCGACAATCAAAGATATTGGTATGCATTGGTTGGGCTCTAAGCCAAGGACCAAACTGTTGTGGTTGATTCTCTCCTTCCTGTTGTTCATACCTCTGTCTCATGCAGTTTCTTCCTCTATGGTAGAGAATCCCACATTGAAAGCAAAAGTTCTGAAGCCTCTCATATTTGAAAGAAATCCAGTGACGTTGGTTATTGACCACCATCCATTTTCCTCTCATGAAAGGTTTGTGAAGGTCTATAGCCACTCGAACCCTCATGCATCGACCCCATGCACGTCCATCTGACTCAGCTTCCACTCTAATAACATGACCGATGGATGCCCCTAACTCAATGCCAACCTCTTCTGTCATTGTTACTAATGGAAGGTTGTGCATCTGTACCCAAAAGGGCTCATAGTGAAGCTTAAGATTGTTGATGGATACCTTTCCATCCAGCTCTTCCACCATTAGCAGACACCGATCAAAAAACCAGGGCCTTCCACTCAGCACCTTATCTTTGTCTTCCAAATGTTGGAATTCAATCAAAAAGCACTGATCTCCTAGCTCCTTGTATCTTACCCAGCCCACCAAACGCCATATGTGGGACATGGTAGTTCTGAAAGCCTCACTGTTCACATTCTTCTCCGTTATAGCTCTCCCAACTATGCAGAAATTTCCTTTTACATCTCCCTGGTTTATCCCCTCCTGCTTAACATGTAAACATGTGCTTTCCTCAGTTGAGAGGTTTAACCTCTCCCAACGTTTTGCTAAGCCCTCCTCCTCCATATCTCAAGTTACGCCTAGACACCAGGAAGACTAGGAAAAAAAGACCACTCTCGATAACACAACAAAACTAAAACTCACAAGATGTGAGACCAAAGCCTCCACTGGAACTCCAATGAAGGTACTGAAGCCTTACTCTGTCTCTAGAGAGCAGAGAAGACACTCCTCACAGGAGAGGTTAAACCTCTTCTAGAAGGAAGGCGTATGCTAGGTGGGCGAGGTATGAAAAAGTTTACAATGTTGAGAGACCTGTCAAATAGCCCCAAATGCAGGTCTCCCCCACAACATCCTTTGGCGATGAGGATTGTTGAGAAGTTGTCTACCGGCAAACCATCATTAGAGTAGACCAACTAAAACCAGCATTGACTACATTGACAGGGTTCATTGGGGAAGCAATGCAACCCATGGGGTCCATTGCGTTGCCAATATCTGTGGGCATAGACCCTCACATTGCCACCACTATGATAGAGTTCTTGGTGGTGAGAACCCGATCAGCTTATAACGCCATTATTGGTCGACCTACATTGAATGCTTTGAAGGCAATCACATCAACCCACAATCTAAGAATGAAGTTTCATACAAAGACAGGAGTTAGAAAGGTGCACAGGGAATAGTTAGTTAACCAAGAGTGCTATGTACAAACTCAGGCAAGGAGAAAAAGAGGTGAAGGTGGTGGAGCCATGAGAAATGGTGGACGTGACTCCCCCACCACTGCCAAAAGTATTAATGACTGAAGCAGAAATAAGAGATGAAGACACATTCAGTTAGGGAGATGCAGATGAGCCAATAGAACTTGTTAACTTTCATTTGGCTCATCCAGATAGCTACGTTAAGATTGGAACCAATATGACGAAGGAAGAAAGGCAGCAATTGACCGACCTCCTCCTAGAAATAAGGATGTTTTTGCATGGAGCCACAAAGACATGCCCCGAATCGGCAAGTACGTCATTGAGCATAGGCTGAATTAGGGGTGTGAGCTAGTCAGATCGAACTTCACACCAGTCAGTCTCTGTCCCATAAATTGTCGATTGAAACCATTCAGTCCAGTCCTATAGTCTATAAATTTTGGACCAGACCAGACTGAACTCTTATATGTATTTTAAAAATATTTTTAATAATTTAATATATTATTTTTATATAGTAATTATATAAGTTAATGATTTAATTTTAATCTAATTTATTATTATTGAACATATAAAATATTTTTTTAATGAGTTAGTTATATAATCCATGTTAATAATTAACTTCATTTTAATTTAGTAATTCAAATAATTTTTTTTATTAATTTCTTTGAAAAATGAAGAAAAAAATAAAGAAAATAATTGGACCAAATCGGACTTGATCAATAGCTGCTAGTCAAGTCTGGGAAAAATGATGGACAAAAAATTTTTGTCCATCACCCAGACCGAATTAGACCGACCAATTTACACCCCTAGGCTGAATGTAGACACAAAACTGTAGCCAATTCAATAGAAGAAAAGGAAATGCAGCATTGAGAAGTACGAGGCGATTGTAGAAGAAGTAGACAAATTGTTGGAAGTCGAGTTCATTAGAGAAACTCAGTACCAGGAGTGGCTATCGAATCTGGTGTTGGTAAAGAAGTCCAATGGGAAATGGCAATTGTGTGTGGACTTCATGGATCTTAACAAAGCTTGGCCGAAGGACAGTTTTCCCCTCCCATGGATAGACTTGATAGTCAATGCAACAAGAGGGCATAAAGTGCTAAGTTTTATGGATGCCTATTCAGGGTATAACCAGATCAAGATTAGCCAAGTTGATTAGAAGAAGATAGCTTTTATAACCAATTGGGGATTGTACTATTATAAAGTAATACCTTTCGGCTTGAAGAATGTTAGGGCGACGTACCAAAGATTGGTAAAGATGATGTTCAAATATTAGAATGGTGGAAGTATGGAGGTATACATGGATGATCTGCTAG
The DNA here is from genome assembly GCF_018687715.1 of Carya illinoinensis. Lineage (NCBI taxonomy): Eukaryota > Viridiplantae > Streptophyta > Magnoliopsida > Fagales > Juglandaceae > Carya > Carya illinoinensis. The sequence continues at coordinate 14,659,642 of NC_056765.1, forward strand.
TAAAGAGTATTGAGTTTAGTCAGCACATGAGGGGCCTTGAAAAGGCTTTTGGAGTCTTTCGGCAATACCGAATGAAACTCAATCCTACCAAGTGCACATTTGGAGTACAATCAGATAAGTTCTTGGGATTTATGGTGTCAGAGAGAGGATCAATGCCAATCCTGAGAAGCTATGGGTGATTGTTGAGATGAAATTGCCCACGAGTATGAATGAGGTCTAGAAGCTGGCGGGTAGAATAGTGGTCCTCAATAGGTTTGTGTCTCGATCAACAGACAAGTCCCTTGCTTTTTTCAGGTACTTAAGAAGGCCCGGGATTGGGATGCCGAGTGAGAGGAAGCATTCACTCAACCTAACCCACCCGCCGTTACTCAGCCAGACCAAGTAGGGGGAACCTCTATCGTTGTGTTTGGTTGTAACCCCAGATGCTGTGTCAATAACTATAGTGAGAGAGGAGGGAAAGGAGCATATACTGGTGTATTATGTGAGTAGGGCTCTAAGAGGAGCGGAGGCGAAATATCCAAATATTGAACTAATTGCTTTCACTGTGGTAATAGCGGCATATCAATTTTGACCACCTCGTTGCCCCTATAAAAGATACTACAAAGGATCGGCACTTCAGGGTGACTAATCAAATGGTCCATTGATTTAAGCGAGTGTGACATCAATTACATACCCAAAACTGCTATCAAAGAACAAATCTTGGCTAATTTTATAGCAGCTTTTACAAACTTGAGAGAATAGGTCTCCAAAGCACCTAAGAAAGGTGCCATGGTGAGTGTACATGGACAAGTCATCCTGCCGAGCAGGAGGTGGAGTGGCCGTTTACATGGTGACAGGTGATGGAGTGAAATCATATCATGCGATACGATCATGTGGCGCCCGGACCCCCACTTATGATTTGGTGGGAATTGTGACACCAGGATGATGACCACATGGGTCACGCACCCCAAAGATAAGTGCTCAGAATGTGTGCAACATACAATTAAGTGTGCATTAAAAATAATCTCAGTGGAAAAATAAAGGGCATCCATGTAAGTACACGAATTTTTTAAAACAATACTACGAAATAAAATCCTCAAATAGGTTATACACTAATCCAGCGTAATAAAATACAAATCAAAATACATCATCATAAGTGCGAAACAAATCCCAATGCACAAAAAGTGACCACATGTTGCTCCTCCGATCGAGCTAATCCCACAGGATTAATGTCATCTTTTGGATCAAAATCTACGATTCCATAAAATGGAACTGTAGGGTGTGAACATTACGTGAGATATGAGTTTTAGTAAATAACCAACTAAACAATTCATAAGATAAAAACAATTTAAACAACCAACATGTATGCATGCACATGCTGAAACATGCATGAGACCAAACCATCATTTTTCCTGAAAATGACTCATTTTCCAACACATGCCAAAAATCCCATTTCACCTAAACACGCCATTAAATACGAACCGTTATTTTTTTTTTCAAAAAATGGCCCAAACATAAATCCACCATTTTCCCAGAAAATGGTCCTCTTATCCATTTAATCATAAACTGCCATTTTTCCAAAAAATGGCCCAACATATTTATTCATTAAGTCACTATGGGTAGGAATCACAGGCGGGACTTACCACCATCCCTACTATTACTACTGTAGGTAGGAATCAGAAGCGGGACTCTACCACTGTCCCTGCTTACCACTGTCTCTACAGTTTCATTTCCATTCTTTCATTTTTTTCAATCCATTCAGTATACATGTACCCAAAATCCTTTCTTAATATGAAAACCTAGTTTTCATTCATAACACATGAAAATGCATGCAGCAATGTAATGAATGTCATGACACAATGCACAACAGATAAAAATACCCAATCACAACTGAACTCCACAAATACACTCATCCTCCAATCCAACCAAACATCCACACTCCTCGGACCCAAGGCCTAGCTGATTGAGCTGAAATATTGCATATTTTAGCTATTTAAAACCAATGTATTTTAAATTCATCATGACATTATTATTGGTTTTAAATGGAAAAATGGTTAATAAGGATAAATCAAAGTTATGATTTTAATTGATTAAAAGCATGAATTTCTGCTTGAATTCTACCAACTATTGATTACTGTGCATTCTAGTCCATAATTTTTCTTGCTTTCCATTATCATTTGCGTTTGTACCATTGTTTTTCTTGTTCTTCATGTTCATAAAGTTTCTTGAGCTATCTTTCATTTGTGAATGTTGCGATTTTAGTGTGAGAAGATGTTATGATGCGGGAGTATGCATGGATTTTGAAAGGATGGCCACGTCCAACCAAATAAATCTAAATTAAGGTGAGGAACATGTGATGGATTGGAAGAAGAAAGCTGCTGCTGTCCACCGAAATGAAGGAAGAAGTCATCAAAGGCTGCTGCTGTCCACCAACTGCTGTCCACCGAAATGAAGGAAGAGAGTCATCAAAGGCTGCTGCTGTCCACCAACTGCTGTCTACCGAAATGAAGGAAGAGAGTGCATGCACTGCCGTGTTTGACTTGATTTGAGTGAGGTTTGAGGGAGAAGTCTAATAGGTGAGTCGGTCAGCTGGGTTTAAGGGAAACTTTTGGCAAGAATTCGATGCAGTAGGTACTTAGGAAGAGCTGTGCTTGATTGATTAAAAAAGAGAGGGGTTGGTGGGTGTTTGTATTTTGCTGAAATATGAAGTCGGTGAGAGAGAATTAAGAGAAGTGAGATGTGTTGTGCTGTAATTGTTTGAGGGGTAGACGTGAAGGAATTTAATTGGCTGAGGTTAAGTTTGATTGAGAGTAAACAAAGGTGTCCAACTGCTTTTAAAGAGAGGGTACTGTGTGAGTCGGTTCATGAGGTGAGATCATAATCGGTTGGTGTGTGAGTAGAGAAGGAGTTGCTGTAGAGTCGGTGCTGCTTTTGAAGAGTCAATCAGTGCATGAATTTTCTGGAGCTGCATGGGATACGTTGGAGAGAGGGTGAGACGTGTAGAGAGAGTGCAAGTTTAGAGAGATAGTCGGTTTGTGCATGGTTAAAGAGAGGGAGTCGGTGGGAAATAGAGAGATAGGAGAAGTCAGTTGGTATGAATTTTCAACAAGTTAGGCATGAAGTTAGGCAAAGAAGAACCGTGTTGGACTTGGTTGTTTGGTTTAAATTGAATAAAAGATTGAATGCAAGACACGGCAATAAAAGATTGAATGCAAGAGGTAGCCGAATTAAGGTGTGAATGCAAGATTGAAGTGTGAAACCAATTGAATGTGAGATGCAACTAGCCAAGATGTTCGGCTATAAAAGAATGCAGTCCGAAGCTTACAAGACACAACTCAAACTTAGACATCTACAACTTACAACACACAACTACAATTTTCTGCTTTTGTTATTTCTTTGTTATGTACTTGAAAGAATTAGCTCCTTTTTTTTCCGGCAATTTTGTTTCTCCTTTTAGCTTCAATGTTTTGTTGTTTTATAGTTTTTAAGTGTATTAAGAATTGTTCTAGAATTTTATTTCATTAAAGTGTAATACCTTAATTTCAATCAAGTGCGCTATTTTGTTTCATGCAATAAAAGAAATTGTTTTAGAAGTTTTAATTAATTGTGTTACCTTAATTTATTGTAAGAAAGGTTTGGTTTTAAGCTTTTGTTTTTGTTTTTGATTTTTCTGAAACATCATATGTGGGGAGTAGAGGAATTGTTCTAGAGTTTTCATTAAAGGTTTAGAGATTAATTTTCAAGAGTGATACGTGAGAAGTTATTTCCTTTTTGTTTTGAATTTCAATTGAATAGTGAAAGGAAGTTTTTGTTTAGACTTTTCGTTCCCTATTTTATTTAACTTCAGTTTAAAATTTATGGAATACTTTTGAGATTTGTTTAGATTAGAAGTTAGGGTAAATTATTTTCTGTTTACTTATTTCATGTTATTTATTTTTCTCACTTCCTTAAGTTTTCATTTAATAGTGATTACAATTGTTATGTGTTATTTTGAGAATTTGTGATTTAATTACAAAGATGAATTCTAGAATCTTGGTTTTGGGCATTTTCAATTTTCAGTTCATGTTTTGACAATTACTTTCTAATTTAGTTTAATTCTTAATTTGGTTTTATTAATTTCTGAGTTTAATTTATTAGTCCTTTATATTCCAATCCAACAATCAAAATCTAAAAGATGAATCTAGTCCATGACTAGTACCCTTTTCCATCCATTGCACATACCATCATTTTATTTTCTCTTTGTGAAGTTTTTCCCCTTTTCCAACGAGTTTGATTTCTAAGTAACTTTCCCTGAGGAGACGATCTAGGAATTTATTCCTAATTATTACACGACATCCTCCTGCACTTGGGATAGCATTAGTGCTACTCATTTTTGAGTGAGTCACTAGCACAACCAAATGGATTGCAGTAAATATGTTAGTATAAGAATATATTTAAATCTCAAGAAATTTCTTGAAAAATTACTTACAACGACGAAAGGCAAGTTTGGAAGATCAAAGGTGATGCCAAAAGTGATGGAGTAAGAGCGAAGCAGTGTTTTCAAGAGATGGTCGTGGGTCACAAAGTGGAAAAAATCGTAGGGGACCTAAGGGAGGCTAGGGATGGGCATGGAGGAGTTTATGGAGGTCGGTGGAGTTGATGGTGATGGTTGGTGGCCATGGGTGGCGGCACATGGAGGAGATCGGCCAACTTTGAGGAAGAGAGGCCGTGAGAGAGTGAGGGAGAGAGGCTCGCACGCTGGCTAGGGAGCAAGAAGAAAAAGAGAAAAAAGAAAGAAGAAAAAGAGAAAAAAGATAGGAAAAGGGAAAAAGAAAAAAGAAGGGAAAATAGATCTAGGCTTTTCATCTTGGTGTCTTAAAACTGATCCAATGAAAAAGATTTTAAACCAATAATTTAAATAATGAACAATAATTAATATCGAGAAAAGCACAAAAATAGTTTCACAACTAAGTTATCCCAAAATAATATAATGAAAATAATATTAAATTTAAAACAAGGGGACCAATAATAATAAATAACTAATAATAATAAAAATACTTGGTATCACAGATCATGAGTAGGGTGGCCAGGTTTATCATGGTAGTTGGGACGCTATACAAGCGTGGTTTTTATTGCTGGGATGCATTGCGAAAGAAGAAGTCGAGTATGTGATGAGGGAAGTGCATGAAGGAATATGTGGGAACCATTTAGGATGACAGCCACCCACTACAAAGATCATGAGGGCAGGATATTACTGGCCAAATCACCAAAGGATGTGAAAGAGTTTGTGAAAAGATGTGTCCAATGCCAGCTACATGCGCCAGTCTCAAATATGCCTCTTGAAGAATTGAAATCAATTACCTCACCTTGGCCATTCGCTCAATGGGGCATAGACCTGGTCTGCCCCATGCCCCTGAGTAAAGGAGGAACCAAATTCATTATCGTCATCATTGATTATTTTACTAAATGGGAAGAGGCTAAGGCGATGGCGACCATGACAACCCCAAGTGTAACAAAGTTCTTGTGGAAAGCTATTGTGTGCAGATTTGGAGTACCCCAATGCATCATCTCTGACAATGGCAAATAGTTCGATTCTTAGCATTACCACCAGTGTTGTGTAGAGTTAGGGATCAAGGTCAAATACTCTTCTCTGGGACATGTTCAAGCAAATGGGCAAGTTGAGGCCAATAACAAAACCATCGTCAGGATATTGAAAAAGAAGGTAGGCAAGAAGAAGCGATTATGTTGGCACAAACTCCCCAAAATTTTGTTGGCATATAGGACCACACCAAAAACCTCAACAAGAGAAACACCATTTTAAGGACACTACGGGATGTGAGCTACCCCATCCTTGGAATGTCAAGCACTTGCGAAAATACTATGTTTGAAGGAAACATATGTTTTGGCTCTTTGGTTTAGACCAATTATTTAGCCTATTCAATTCTAAACATCTACTCTTCTTTTGTTACTTTGTTTCATTTTAATTTTTGTAAAGCTCGGATAGCCCACCGAAATTGTGTAATTGAGGGATCTCCCACTACAAAGGTTAAACCGTTGAGGTGATCTCCCATTATACCTCTCATCAAAGTTGTGTGGTCAAGGGACTCTCCTGCCACACTCTTCTTGCCAAGGTTATGTGGTCGAAAGACTCTCTCACCACACCTAACTGTAGGGTTGCACGATCGAGGTGATCTCCCTTACACCTTCTGCCAGAGTTACGTAATCGAGGGACTCTCTCGGCACACTCTTCTTGCTAAAATTATGCTGTCAAGGAACTCTCCTATCACACCTAACTGTAAGGTTACACAGTCAAGGTGATCTCTTGTTACACCTCTTGTCAAAGTTGTGCACTCAAGGGACTCTCCCGTCACACTCTTCTCGCCAAGATTATGTGGTCTAGGGACTCTCCTTCCATACTTAACTATAAGGTTACACGGTTTAGGTGATCTCCCATTACAACTCCCGCCAGAGTAGCATGGTTGAGGGACTCTTTTGTTACACTCTTTTCACCAGGGTTATGTGGTTGAGAAACACAACATTCATCTCAAAAACAGGATAGCATTTACTTAATCTTAAAAACAAGATGACATTCATATCATTTCAAATACTAAGTTGGTAGTTAAACATATCACAATTCACATATCAAGTCATTCACTCGTTAATTACACCAAAAAATAAAATAAAATAAAATAAAATTTTGAGTTAGGTGAGGAGGAGGAAAGACATCCAGAACAACATTGCAACCAAAGAAGTCAAAAACATGGTAAGCAGCAAGGCTAGCTTTAAGGGACTTCCAGTCCAAGGTGCACAGGTCCACCTTATGATTGCTGAGAACAAAACTTACGTAATTGTTTGATCCCAAGTTTGAAGCTGAGGCCCCAAGCTCGCACACAAACTTTGGGAGTTGCCGCCAACAAGGGAAGAACATGAGCAAGTTCATTTTAGGAATTCCCCAATCTAATGTTCAACTCCATTATTTTAGCTTCTAAATTTGATAGTTTTTTTTATAGGTCTCAAGAATTTCATTCAGCTGTAAGAAGTGCCGATTGTTCTCGTTGAGTAGCATTTTCACCTCCGCCAATTCCCACTCAGCACTAACCTTCTCACCCTTTGCGTCCCTTAGCTTCATGTTAGCCTCTCGGTGACAGTCGTCAGTGGCAGCTAGGTGGGAAGCGTAGTCTGATTTGGCCTTCTTAAGTTCTTCAATTTCAGCCTTGGCTTGGCTAAGATGAAGGGCAAGCTCATTTTGCTCCCTTTCGGTTGCCTCTACCTGGTTAAGACGAACTACAAGCTTATCTCATTCCCTCCCAATTTCCTCTGCTTCTTGGCAATGGCAGCCACTCTTCGCCATGTAACTCACCAACTCCTCTTGATACGAGTCAACTTGAGAAAGAAGGGAGGCCAAATCACCCTCAAGTTAACTGGAACAAGCCTCAACACGAGACAATTCACTAGCCATTTGTTCTTTCTCTACTCGGGTTGATTGATGAAGGATAACATAGATTGGTTCTCCTTCCCTAGCTGTAAATAGTCTTCAACCAAATTGGCTACTGAGCAGTCAACTCCCTTCGAGATAGTACATGAAATGTAAGAAAAAAAAATGGGGGGGGGGGGGGCTAAGAGAAGTTATAGGTGAGAGAATACTCAAAAGATGTTGAATAGTGGAGTGAAAAGCCTCCTCACAATGAGCACAAGAAGGTTGTGAAGAGCTAGATGGGTGAGAACTAGAAGAACCCCGTGGATTTGGAACCTTGAAGGAAAGAGTAGCGAAGCCCCCTTGGGCAGGGACATCTTCAACTAATCTCAGAGAAGTAAGAGATGGAGCAATCATAGGCACTTTCGTCCGTTGACCTGAAGGGACCTCCATGTCATCGCCACGAGAGGTGATGCCTGAAAGGGACCAGCAAATGGAATTTCCTTTGGGAAGGTTGAGGAAGGCCCACCGCTGATGTGCTTAATTTTTAAGTTTTGTCATACTATTATTCTTAATTTTATGCTAGTTTGTATTTAATTTTCTTATTTATTAGAGTTTTTATTTATTTTGTTTTTTTTTTAGGAATAAATAAATTGAAGAAGTCATCAAGAGAATAGGAAACATTCAATTCTCAAAATTCCTGAAGTACCCTTCGGTAATTGGAGGATAACTTTTTCTAGACAACTCAAATAAGGGTAATTTAGGTGTCTACAGAAAGCCAAGAGAAAATCCTAGAACTTTTGTGTAAATCCTTGGTCAAAAATGAATATCTAGAAGGCAGAAAGGTCGCATCAATTCAAAAGTTGTAAAACTACCGAATTCCAGAAATACCCTTCAGTATTTAGAGCATAACTTCTTGTAGAAAACTCCAATAAGGGCAATCTCCGAGACGAAACGGCGCTTCAAGCAAGAGGTCAAAAATCTGTAGAATTGGATTTCATCAACGATAGAGATTCTTGATCTACATAGAGTATCCTTCTTAACTCTTTAATCTTTTCTTTGTATAATTCTCATCATGAATTTCATAATTATTATGGTTTGTTTTGATTTGATTATGAACAAATTTATATTGTTAAGGCTACAATGTAGCCTCTCCATGACAATCCCGAATCTTATTTCGTTGTGATCATAATTTTATCATTCATTTTGAGTATACATCATTGAGTTTAATGCCTTCAATTATTGGCCAATAGTTGAATGATTTGTTGTGCATTTTAATTCGAGAGATGACACATGTATGATGTATGCCACGAAAGACAGGAATGTGCCAACGTGATTTGTCTGGATTTAATGTAAAATATTATTAATCTTAATGTGCTCAAATGCTTTTAAATTTGTATAAACATATCGCGGGTTATCGTAGGTTGAGTAATTCTAATTCTATTCAGGAGAGACTATATAAGTTAGAATATTTCATCGTTAAATAGGATGATAATTGATTGATTGCATGGTTAGGATTTGGGATTGGATTGGCTAGGTGAGTCGGATGCCTTAGTGTTTTCTTCTTGGGTGAAATCTTCTTCTTTTCAAGTGTTTGGTCAATTCTTTAGTTGTTGATTTAATTTAATTTGTTGTTGTTTTTCTAATTCAAAATCCACCACTTTTCTTGATTTTCAAATAACTTAGATTTAGAACAATTTCAATTGTTAATAGGTAAATAGTCCTCGTGGGCTCGACATCTTTCTTATCATTATATTACTTGGTACGATTTCGTACACTTGCAAAATTTCACAACAAAGTGGTGTGCTTGGTCTTGGATAAGCAAGTCCATCAAAGAGGGCGGGCTAGGTTTGATGGAATTTTCAAAGATTCAACGAGTGTTGCACATGAAGTTGGCTTGGCGTTTTTTGTCAATGGATTCATTGTGGTCGTGTTTTTTATTGTCGAAGTATGGTAGTGGGCAACATGTGTCTCTGTTGGAGGCGCACAGGACTAGCTCAAGAATTTGAAAATCCATTGTGTCCGTTAGTCCTGATGTTTGTGTGGTGTCAAAAACAAGGGTGAAGGAAGGTTTGGCATCTTTTTGGTCTAATCGATGGTTTTCAGATGGACCTTTGTCTCACATGGTTGATGTGGTCACAATGCCGTCTTTGTTAGTCAAGGATGTGTGGGTTGGTGATAATTGGAATTGTGAGATGCTAGAACAATTAATTGGGGCAAAAATGACTGAGGAAATGATTAGAAAGGTTTGTGTAGGCAGGTCAAGGTAAGATGTACTGGTGTGGAAACTAGCTCAAGATGGTCATTTCACTATAGCATCTCCCTGGGAGTTTACTTGGATGGACTGGATCTGGAACAACCTATTGCTAAAGAAGATATCAGTTTGCATGTGGTGCACTCGGTTTAAATTTTTATCTGTTGATGACAAGGTGCAATCACATGGAATTGAGATGGCTTCCAAATGTGATTGTTACTCTTTACCAAAAAAGAAAACATTGGATCATGTGCTTGTGACATGTTAGATTGTGGTGCAAGTATGGCATCTGGCATCTTCAATGTTGGGAGTTTCTTCCATGCATTCTAGTAGTTGGTGTCACCGAGTGGAGGTTTGGCTTAGTTGTGCAAAAAAAGGCACTAAGTTGGATCTGCTAATTGGTATCCTACTTAGTATTCTAACGTGGTGTTTGTGGAAACAGCGATGCAATGTTCGGATGGAAGGAGTACAGGAAAATTCAATGAGTGTTTGGAGGTCCATTCGGCTTTGGCTAGGCAACCTGGTAAATGAAATGGATGATATAAAGTTGTCTTAGCTTGATTATCAAATTTTGAGTGCATTGGATATTCCGACTCATGTTTGTTCAATGCAGAAATTTTAGGAGGTTACTTGGTTGAAACCTCCTTGTGGCCGGTGGAAACTAAATGTGGATGGTAGTTGTCATGGGAACCCATGCAATTGTGGTGGGGGTGGAGTGTTACGGGATCACAAGGACCACATCAAGGCAGGTTTTCTTGCATAATATGGCTTCGAAACCAACAATGAGGCTGAGTTACGACCACTGTTGTAAGGGGTTAGATTGTGTAAAGCTATGGCCTGTACACACGTTATTCTGGAATGCGACTCTAAGATCGTGGTGGATTGGCTGAATAATAGATATTGTAGTTTATGGTATCTTTGGTACTACTGGGATGATCTTATTTAGGAGTTAGATAGGTTGCAATATCAAGTGGCACTACAAAAAAAGATAGAATAGCAAATCATATAGAACTTTGAACTTGTTGGCCAGTTTCAAGAATCTGTCAACACAGAGGAAGCCTCGATCACACTAGCAAATGTAAAGATATTAGGCCAAAAGCTCTACAGTTGCATTTTCATATTAACCTCAAGCGACCTGCTAGCATATTCAATCGAGTTGCTGTAATTAGAAATCAAAACATGGAAGATAATAAATGGTATTTCTAGGACCAACTGTTATATTTCCTGTAAAAGTAATAGGAAAAAAACAAAGTTTATAAATGAAATTTTTATATTGTCCTATTGTTCCTGTATGCTAGACTGTTAGTTAAGTTGCCTAAATGGACTTTATCATGGTCTAACTCATTTGGTGCCTTTCCATTTTCTAACATGTAATCCTAGTGGCATGATGGTGACTATATTCTACAGCCATTCATAAACATATGACCTCAACATGTATAGGAGGGTAGAAGTTGTGATAATTTTTGTGTTTGGGGTAGAAGTTGTAGAATGTGATGAGAACCTTAATTTTATTTCTCTCCATGGCTTCACCACGATTATTTCTTCAGTATTACTCAAATCAAGTGCATAATTATGCATCAATGCATGAATATATACTCTGATGCAGGAAAAATTTGATTACAAATCAAACACAAATAAAAAAAAATCAGTATTACTCTGACCAAGTGCATAATTATGCATTGGAGTGCAAGAAGTTTTTTTTATCAGTATCCATCATAGTGCATGAATATTCCTCGATATAGTCATTCCATACAGAGTTATCTGCAATAACCATCTTTTGTGTCTCATCCCACCTAAATCCTTTATGAGCAAGGAGCCCCTTTAAAATCCCAAACTGCTTCTTCCATGTTTTTGTTTGGGGTGCACACTTGTTTTTAATTGTATTAAATAAAATAGATTTTCTTTAAATCTTATTCTAAATTAAACTAATTACTAATTTTAACCACATGAAAACTTAGAAAATTAAGTTCATAAACCTAAGATTATAGTAGGTATAGTGATTCCTATAGGTTTAATTTTGAAGTAAAGAGTAATGCATCTATGCCCTGTGGTTCCCTTGTTATTTGTAGATACAAGGCATTTCATGAAGTTGATGGAATAGAAGTTGCTTGGAACCAGGTGAATATTGATTATGTATTGCAGTCACCAGAACAGCTGGAAATATTATATTCAAAAGTTCTATAATTCTTGGGTTGATGATAAGAGCAAGGCCATTAACCTAATAACAGAGTTGTTCACTTCTGGGAGTTTGAGACAGTGAGTTTTTTTTGTACTGTTAGCCTTTTTTTTTTTTTGGGTTCAATGATAATTTATAGCATACATGGTTTCATTCTATTCTAGATATCGAAAGAAGCATAAAAATGTTGATATGAAGGCAATCAAGAATTGGGCTAGGCAGGTTCTTCAAGGTTTAAGCTATTTGCATGGCCACAATCACTGTGTACATTGCAAGACCATCAACCTAATATTTGTGTCACAATGTGTGTTGTCGATTTTTCGTTGAATGTTCCCTTTATATTTTTTAATAGCTGATGGTCCATGATATACCATGGAGAGGATAGCATTACAGAAAACTGGGGGCTATTGCCGTTGCAATATAATTTACTAAATTTATTTTTCCAAGTTGAGTTGTTTTTTTATTTAGAGTTACATGGGCCAAATAAACCTTGCTACTACTCAATTTAACATATTATCACATGGCTATCACCTTTAGACATCAAGCAATATGAATGCCTGACCATTATTTGAGTAGTTAAATGTGAGATGCTGTTGACTTACTCTTTACATTGTATGACTCCATGTTTTGTACAGCTTCCAGCAACTCTGCAATCAGGTGTTACGGTAGTTGTATCTCCCCTACTTTCCCTCATCCAGGATCAAATTATCACCCTGAACCTCAAGTTCGGAATACCTGCAACTTTTTTGAATTCTCAACAAACTGCTTCCCAAGCAACAGCTGTCCTCCAAGAACTAAGGCAAGGTTCAGTTCGTCTTTGAACTCATATCTGCTAAGAGAAGTATATTTATCTTTTGCCCAAAAATTTTCTTAATTATTGTTAAGAAATCAGAGAAAGGGAAAAAAACAAAAAACAAAAGATGCTTCTTGATCCTAGGCAATCAAAAAGCCCTGTAGATTATGATTTTAATGGAAGCTTATGGAATGAAACTTGCTTTCCACAAGTCAAGAGCCTGAGGTATTTTTTGAATCATCCAACAACTGTGAATAACAAAAAGAACAAGGTATTTTTTGCAGTCCACAGATGATACAAAGTTTGGTTGTTAGGTGAACTGATTGCATCTTCCCATCTCATTTAAGGTCAATTTCTGCACTGCAGTTTGCTTATTGGTCACTTTATCAATTATGTACATGTATATATATTTTTAGCAGAGATATTTTGAATTTTTTGTAGATTGGAGATTTGAGAATTCCATGGGTGCAGCAAATCCAAATGAAGAGGGCCCAAAACTTGAAGATTCCAGCTCTCCACATGATGAAACCAAAGTCGATCTACTGCCCCGAGAGGACTATGACCAAAATAATGTCTCCAAAATCAAAATGATTCATATATTGTAATATTTTATTTTATAATATTGCAATGTATAAATACAATATAATGTAGTGAATTATATTGTGTGTTGCATACATTTTTACATGATGAATATTGTATATATTTTCTTTTTCATGCATTTAGTTAAAATGGTAATTAGTTTCTAACTTTAGTTATTTTTCACATAAAGTTTTCTATTTTGATATATTTTTATTATTATGGACCATGTTCAATGCATTATGTTTTTTAATATGATTTTTTGAAATATATGCTTGTAATTTTTTTTTTTAAATTAAGATTTTCAAGATTAATTTTTATTTTTTTGCAAAAATTTAATAATATATAGGCTTTTCTATTTATTAAAAAAAAAACGAAGAAAAAAGAGAAAACCTGGGTTCAGTGCGAAACCCAGATTCCGGGTTTTAAAGAATCTGGATTCATCCGGGTTCCAACCCGGGTCATACATCGGTGCATTTATCAATTACCGGTGTTTCGTTGATCAATTTTCGGCATTTTGTAAACACCGCCAATGCTATATAATTATTACCGGCGTAACACTATAAACACCGGAAAAGTACTTATGTATCGGCGTAAAATTAATCAATGGCCGACATTTCTTCAAACGATATAAACACCAAAAAATTCAACACCTTACCAGCATAAACTCTATTAATTGTCAGTGTTTTGGGAAACGCCGCTGATGCTATATATTATTATCGGCGGTATATTATAAACGCCGACAAACATAGTTAATATAACGGCATATAATCACTGAATTATTGGCGTTTGTTTAAACTGTGATGCCCCAAAATCCCCACGCACGAACACGGGAAAGTCGAGACGTCCAGATGATGACAACACGGGTCACCACCCTATCGACAAGTGCCAAGTGTGTGTAAAAGCAACAAATGTGCAGAGAAACACGCAGCGGATAACGAAAGTCATAAACTAAGTACCAGAATTTTTTCTTAATATAATACAAAGCTGTTCAAAATATACATAATAAAATATTACGAATTACAAATATTATTTAAAGCAACAACAAGATATCAACTTCAAAACTCAGATCTCCGGCGGAGCCGCATCCTCGCGCTCAGCCTCCTCCTCTTCCTCGAACTCTGCACCAAAATCTACGGTACCAAAAATGGTGCCGCAGGTAAGTAAAATCCAAACACCACTTGATAAAAACATATAGAACTCAAACAATATGCATGAAAGAATGCAATGCACATGTCCCATAAAACCATATTTTTCCACGCACGCCAAAAACCCGTTTGGCCCAAAAACATAACCTTAAAACCAAGCCTCGCCATTATCCCAAATAATGGCCCAAAAACCAAACCATCAGATCACTGTAGGCGGGAATCGCAGGCGGGACTCTACCACCATCCCTGCTCACCACCATCCCTACGCGTGCACCGTAGGCGGGAATCACAGGCTGGACTCTACCACCATCCCTATGCCGTGTGCACCATAGGCGGGAATCGCAGGCGGGACTATACCACCATCCCTGCTTACCACCATCCCTACACGTGCCTCTGAATCAAACCAATTAAACCGTATGCACCATGACCTCCCCTAGGGGTCATCCGCACACCCTGGCTCCAGTGCCACATCGCAGGTAACGACTACGCATGTGACACCTAAACGAGCGATGCCCAGTTCCGCGCCCCGCGTGTTCGTAGCCAAGCATCCTCTAGCCCTTGCTAGCGAAGGGCCACGGAGTCGGTGAGTAGAGCGATGCCCAGTTCCACGCCCGACGCGTTCGTAGCCAAGCATCCCCTAGTCCCGCTCCCATCGTCGCCCAGCGACAACTTAGGGGACGTCACTTAGTTTATTACGCTCCCGAGTGACCAGAGGAGCTCCACCGAGATAATAACCCATCCCGGCTTGGGCTCGTGAGACACACGCACCCGAAAATCAATTTACACCAATAAAACAGGATTTTCTCAAATTAAATAAAATGCACGTGCATGCACCATGTAAAATGCAACCTCAATGCACAAAACAACCAACCAACCATAAATCAACAAATCAAGCAACTCCGTCCTCAATCCATCCGACCCCCGAACTCCTCGGACTCAGTCCGAAATCAACCAACCAACAACAAATATTTATTGAATGAGCAAAATATATTTAAATCTGAAAGTAGGGTTTGGAAAATACTTACAGCGCTATATGGTATTTTTAGAAAGCTCGCGGCGTTGCAAACGGCGGAGGAAAAGCAACGTAACAGTGTATTTTACACTGTGGCCGTGAGTAATAAATTACCCACTTTCGAACGGTGACAAACCAAGGTACGAAATTGATAGGGAATGGTCTTGAGATATTTATGGAGTTAAAGGAAACAAGTTTTGGCCGTGGGTGGTGGTGGAAATGGCGGTGGAAGGCCAAAAAGGGGCTGAACGGAGATGAGCTCGTGGGAGCTACTCCGACAACGGATCGGGGCCAAAATTAGGTGGGTTAGGTCGGGAAGAGGTAGGAGAAGAAGCTGTGAAGAGATGGTGGCCGGAGGTGGTGCGACGGCCCCGAAATCGGTGAAAAACCGTGTGGCTTGGCGGAGCTCGTGGTGGCTAACGGTGGCTCGGATGGTGGTGAAACTTGGTGGGGATGTTCACCGGTGAGAGGGGAAGAAAACTGGGTGGGTGGTGTAGCCCACGCAGTCGGTGAGCGGCGGTTCTGGGCTACGAAAGAAACCGGCGACAGGGGAGAAAAACAGGGCAGGTGCCGTGACTTCCAGGGGCTCGTGGCGGCTAACGGCTGGTCCGATGGCTCTGAAAATTGGTGGGGATGATCTCTGGTGGAAGGGGAAGAGAATGGTGGTCGTGGTGCACTGCACGGTGGCCAGATGGCGGCGCACTGTGCTGGTAAACAGGCAGTGACGGGAAGGGGCAGGAGAGCTGCTGCGCACGAGGAGAGAGAGAAATCGAGGAAGAAAAGAAGAAGGAAAAGAAAGAAAGGAAAGAAAAGAAGAAAAAGAAAAAGGAAAAGGAAAAGAAAAAAAGAGAAAATAAAAGAGATGAGGTCCAATCCTCACTCCGGAAACCAAAACAGATCCGTCGAAAACGATATTAAAAACCGTAAAACGACTAAATAAATTAAACACAACATCAAATAAATTAAAACCAATTAAAATACATTAATTTAAAATAAATAAACCAATATATTAATTAAATTAAAAACACTCATTCAGTGAAAATACACGCAAAAGCGGGTCATCATATCCTCCCCCCTTAAAAACAAATTTCGTCCTCGAAATTTGCAAGATCAAACACCAGTGCCAAAAGATACAGGATACAACTCTGAACCTAATTGAGAGATACATACCATCAACAACTCCCAACAAATCTAAAGGTTATTATCTTCACACCATAAATGGCTAATATCGACAACGCCTCTGCTTTACCTTCCGAATTTTCATCCTATCCCAACCTTGGTAACCTAACAGCCACTTCCAAAGTTAACCATCCATAAACCAAATTGCACGACCAAAAGATTAATCTCCCATTAAAACTTTGAATCACTACTAAATCTTCAAAATCAGCACAAAATTTGAACTTCTAAGAATCTCCAAAAATCATGTTTTCGCGCGCACTCTGATAACTCACCAAAATATATAAAGACTATATCCTTAAAAATTAATATCATGAAATATAAGCTCAATCCACACCTAATCACAAGAAAACCTTTACTACTTTTCCATAGAAAAAAAAATCATATACTTCCAAAAACCACAAATCTTCACTCATTCCTCAATTGGCCATCGCTGCCCTAAACGAAAACCAACATTCCGCAAAAATACATCCATTGATTGATGACGGAAACCAGTACTAATCAACCTCTAGGCCCCAATTTGAAAACACATAACATCTTCCCAAAATACACCTGTCTCTTCTCAAGATAAGGAACATCTCCAAAAGGCCCAAGTCCTTCCCAGCCAACCAACGAGAGCGCCTATAACCTCTATCCGATATCCCACACTTCAAGCTCATTACCTATATTTTGAATAACATCTAATCTTGCAATAACTAACTCACTATAAACTACCATTGTCTTCACCTAGACATAATCGAAACGCTCTTGGTAACTCACCCACCTACTTGTACTCTCAAAAACTCTAGTTTTAGCATAACTAAATCCTTCAATAGCACTTCACAAATAAAACTCAAGACAGGTCATACTGTTTAAATCTTCAATCCATCAAAACTATTAAACAACATTCAAGGATCGTACTGCTTATTACTTCATACATATGATCATGCCACCCACCTTTGATGCATAAGTTTCAACTTCCAAGATTTATTACTTCATACACCACACATGGTGACCTAACAATCTCTTTTCAAGTTAAATAACCATATTCCCAATTCTCCCAACTGGATACTTGATCTCCAAAGAAAAGTATAGTCTCACCAATTTAAATTCCTATGACTTCAAGTCGCAATTAATTTTCAAGATAAACACAACAGTCGTTTCAAACCATCATCCCAATGGGTAACCCGCTTCGACTGCACATTCCGTTCAACTTATCAAACGACTCAAAGCCAAAATCTCTTGAATTTAATATTACCACACAGATTCCTCTTCAACTCCTACCAAGCCAAAAAAAATAGATGAGACTAGAACCAGCACTCCCCGAAATCCATACGCACTTACCATTACTACTCACCGATCTCATGTACTCTTAGCCAACACCAAAAATCATTCAAACGTACAAGTGACCCATTATCACATTTCCATCACCTGGACTCATATCCTCAACTCAACAAGAATCATTCCTGAATCTACTCAACTTATATCCTTAAATCAGCAACTAGCCATTGCTTAAATTTTGGTACCGAGAATGACCTTAGACCTGCTAAGAATCCATTCCCAAAAGTCTACGGATCATATAACCTCAAATTCAATCATATTCAATACCAACACAAAATCTACTATTTCCAACACCCTGATGGACCTATATCTTTCGAATCGATAAAAATCATTTCCCAAAATCTACTACTACAACCTAGAGTTAACAATAATTATTTTCTAATCTAACTCGATATCTTCAATCCCCAAAGAAATACACGAACTAGATCATTACCTCCAATCCTCAAAGGAATCTACTCTAGAAAATTTTCATATTAATAACTCAACTCCAAATAACCCCATTTTAATGGTTACAAACTAATCACTCACTAGAGTAGATCAAGCTACAGCACTAAGTCTGTAAAACTAAGAACTCAATTCTTATTATAAATCAGTCCTTCAACTCTGCAATTCTAAAACCTTAAATCAAATAAGAATCATCTTTCGGAATTTCTAAGATCAAAGAACTTACATCCCTTAATAGAACAATCAACTCCCAAATCTTTCAAATTCTAAAACATTAATAGATAATAAATCATTTTCTGAAATTCTCAAGATTGGTGGTTTTAATCCAAAACATTCACCTTAAAAGCTTGTAAAATCTAAAGCCCCAATTGCCACCAAATTATTCATCCGAATCACGAAATCTAAAACTCGAAATTTAATTATTTCCCCCCAAAGCTTGTCGAACCTAACACCTTAATTACCATAAACTTATATTCCAAAAATCTATAAGGCCCCAAACTTTAAAACTTTGTCGAAACTTCATAGAATCTAACATCGAAATTTGTTGAACTTACAACCTACTACGTTATAGACCATTTCATAAACTCCACGGAACCAAAGAACTCAATTATTCTACTTCCCACCCAAATCATACCACTCTCTCTAAGCCTCGATAATAAAAACAAACCACACAAGGCGTTTATCACTAAAGATTAGATTAGACCCCTACCTGCCATGACTCCAGCATTCTGAGTCTCCGTAACCTCGCCTCCAACGGTACCAAGAGTCAGAGCGTACATTTGAGCCCGAGCTAATTGCCTCTGGTTAGTTCTATCACTGCGACGAGCTCCACGGCTTCCTTGAACTCGACTAGGGCACTCACGAGCAAGATGCCCCGTCTGGCCGCATTCAAAACATTGGTTACTACCCAGACGACACTCGCCTCCGTGAGCTCTATTACATCTTCCACAAACTGGCACTCGTCCTCCCATACGCACTCCCGAGGCTGCTTGTGGTCGAGTCCAGGCCTGCTGAACAAACTTCTGAGGCGAACCCGAACTACTTCCTTCATCAATAAAACTCCGCCTCTTTTGTCCTGGAGGGGAGCCCATACTCAGATTATTCTCTCGCTCTACAAGAGTGGCCACATCCACTAAATCCTGAAAAGTTGTAATCCGGTCGCAACTACCATTCTGCGTATATCAGGACGTAGACCCTCCTGGAAACGCTCGGCTCGCATTTCCTCTGTGGCGATGAGGTGGGGAGCAAATTGCCCAAGTTCTATAAATCTCCGAGCGTACTGTTCCACGGTCATGCTCCCTTGAACCAAACTTGAGAACTCTCTTGCTTTTTGCCGCCTCACGGAAGCGGGAAAGAAGCGATCATTAAACTCTTTCTTAAAGCGCTGCCAGGTCACAGCGACAAAGACCCCAAACCTTAAATAAAATTCCCTTAAACATATCCTTAAAGTTCGTTGAACCTACACTCTCCTATCCTATAGCCTCGTTACATAAATTCTACAAAACCTTGACCTCAGTCATCTTAAGCGACTTAAAGGTAATTCATTTCCTCATTGCTACGTGAGTTCCTACCTTACAAAGATTGCCTAAACCATGACATTCCCTTCAGACCTCAACATCATACAAGCAAACCACATTGCTAAAAATTCAAGTCTACTACACTAAATGTTCATGCCTAATAATAGTATCCTCGATTATACCGCCTTCCTGCCACAACACAACCTTTGACCCCCTTTAAGAAAACAAATAAAAACCAACAACATAAAACCAAAAACCAAAAACCAACACCACAAAACAAGAAACAAAAAGAAACCAGCATGCAATAACATAACTAAATAAATAAAAACAAGCAAACAAGCTCAAATACATAAAACAAATAAAACATGTTAAATAGCAACTTTACTTAAAAATAAATTTTAAAACACAACTTTAAAAACATTCTAGTACTACCTACGGGACATGTGGTTTTACCCAGAGCCAAACCGCTTTGATACCACCTGTGACGCCCCCAAATCCCCGTATTCGTATATGGGGATTTGGGGGCGTCACATAAACGCCACAAAAAACATATATTATTACCAGCTTAACAATATAAATGTTGGGAAATTACTAATTTCCCGATGCATCATTACTATCTTTGCGGCGTTGTTATAAACGCCGCCAAAGCTATATATTATTACCGGCATAAAAATTTAAATGCCGGGAATCTCAATAATTTCCTGGCAGAAACATTAAGCGCCGATAAATTTATATATCTACCGGCGCATAAACAAACGCCGCACATATAAACGCTGCCAATTTTGCTTTATTTTGTAGTGAATTCACTAACAACCATATATTTAGACCACAAAACAGAGCCTACGAAAAATGCTCGGGAAGAAACAAACAAACAAAAAAGGAAAAAAGAGAGAGCTTGAGAATAAAAAATTCTATACCAAATTACCAATCATAAATATTCAACACAGACTACATAATACATATCAATATCATACCAATGTTTCCCTGCGATCAACATTGGAGACGCGTACGCAAGACAAGATAACGGAGATGATGGAGACATGCGACTAGACGAACGACTAGAGCTGATGAGCTGATATCAAGTCTTAATGATTAAATAAGAAAATGGATTAAAAAAATGCATGATCCTCTAAAATGTTAGAGATCAAGTTGATCTAACATTTCTTTTCATTTCGAAATTAGGTTTGCATGACCCTCAAAATCTAAATTATCAAAACTAAAAGATTATACCTTACCTGGGGGAAAAGTAACAAAAAATACTTGAATGATCTAATTATTAATATATAATTAAAATTCAATGATACGGCACAATCTTAATCATCAAATTAAAATATATTGTTTATGTGCATTACAAATTCTTTAGACTAATGCTATTATGTTTCCTAATTTCTACCACTCACTTTACCCTCTTAACATGGCATTGTAAAATGTGGCACCACATGACTTATTAAAAAAAATAAAAAATACATATTCAAAATAAAATGGCATCCAAAAATATAGAAAGATGAACACTAAAAGCCTAGATTCACTCTATTCTTTTATTTTTGTGTCATTAATTTTTTTGATAAGCCTTGTTGTTAGATATATGCCCGAGTCTTTCCTTAGTACAACACTCTGTTTATACTATAGATTCAAAAACCAAATACAAGACTCTATACGGATATGATTAGAATAATCTTTTCAGCATATATATATACAAACTGTATAACATGTAATGACATTGAATGTAAATATTGATATAACCAGAACAGAACCAACAGATTGTGATTAAACCCTA
This sequence comes from Carya illinoinensis, assembly GCF_018687715.1. Classification (NCBI taxonomy): domain Eukaryota; kingdom Viridiplantae; phylum Streptophyta; class Magnoliopsida; order Fagales; family Juglandaceae; genus Carya; species Carya illinoinensis. The sequence goes on from NC_056765.1 coordinate 14,681,207, forward strand.
ATATCCAAACAGATTCAGATAATAACCAAAGAATCAAATAACAGCAATACTAATCATCAAGAAAATAGAGAAATAAAGCAAAGATAATGCAAGAGAGAACAACACAACCGATTTACGTGGTTCGACCCTAATGGTCTACGTCCACGGCAGGAATGGGCCTCAGAGCTTTATTGATATCATTGTCCATCACAGAGAAGCCTCAGAAACTCTCTATTATTACAGAGCACTCATCTTCACTCAAGAAAATCGAAGATTTTCTCCCAAAAATGAAACCCTAGTTTCCCCCTCTCTGCTCTCTCTCTCGAACCCCCCTCTCTTAATTGGCCGAATACAAGATACAAAATGAAATAGGTTAAAACATACGGCTGAAACGATACATATATATGTCATGACAAATGGCTCCACGTGGACTGATCCTATGGCTCAAACTTGGCCTCGGTTTGAAGTAGCTTACGAGTCACGTGCTGGTCATGAGGCTTCATTAATCCAGAAGTTTCATTTCATTCATCCAATCGTAACACATAGAAACAAGAGAGGTCAGATTAACAAAGTATAATAATTTATAAATGTTAATTGCCATACCATTTACAAATCTCCACCTTGGCAAAACATTTATTTGCCAAATTATCAATCCTCATCATTGGCCTATTCCTGCAACTTACCCCCTAGTGGGGTCAGACTCTAGACTCCATATTAAGTTCAGACAGTGTCTGAACTTAGACCTTGGGAGTGACTTGGTCATCATATCAGAGGGATTATCCTCAGTTGAGACCTTTTCCACACCTACAACCTTAGACTCTATAACATCCCGAACAAAATGAAGCCTTATATCAATATGCTTAGACCTTTCATGGTAAACTTGGTTTTTAGCTAAGTGAAGTGCACTCTGATTGTCACAGTGTACAGAAATATTGCCATTAAAAATACTTAACTCATTTGCATTGCCCTTTAGCCAAATGGCCTCTTTTATTGCTTCAGTCAATGCTATATACTCAGCCTCTATTGTGGACAAGGCCACAACAGATTGTAAGTGTGACTTCTAGCTAATAGCCCCTCCAAAAGCAGTAAACATATACCCAGTTAAGGATTTTCTAGTGTCTACATTTCCTGCAAAATCAGAGTCTACATAACCAATTAGCTCACATCCTTTCTCACACCCTTTCCATAACTAAGTCCTAGATTAGTAGTGCCAACTAGGTACCTTAGTACCCATTTGATAGACTGCCAATGGGGTTTCCCTGGATTCCCCATAAACCTACTAACTATACTTACTGCATAAGTTAGATCAGGTCTAGAACAGACCATTGCATACATTATGCTCCCCACCATGCTAGCATAGGGGATTTGTTTCATAAAATCAATATCAGAATCTGTTTTAGCAGCCTGATCTACAGAAAGTTTGAAATGTTGACCTAAAGGTGTGTTAATAGATTTCAAAAGATTCATACCAAATCTCTTTAGGACTTTAGAAATATAAGTTTTCTAGGACAGATATAAAACCTTTGCATTTCTGTCCCTTACTATTTCCATTCCTAATATTTTCTTAGCAGGGCCCAGTTCTTTCATTTCAAACTTAGATTTCAACATGCATTTAACTTCATCAATTAGATCAAGGTCTTTACAAGCTATAAGCATATCATCTACATAAAGTAAAAGATATATCATTATTCCTTTTTCTTCCTTGTAATATACACAGCTGTCATAGCAACTCCTATTAAACTTATTACTAATCATGTGTGTGTCAAATCTCTTATACCATTGTCTAGGAGATTGTTTAAGACCATATAAAGATTTTTTAAGAAAGCACACAAGATTATTATTTATTTTATCAGTAAAGCCTTCAGGAGGTTGCATATAAAGTACTTCTTCAATTTCACCATGTAGAAAAGTTGTTTTAACATCTAATTGTTCTAAATGCAAGTTTTCAAAAGCTGTATAGGCTAGCAGTAGCCTGATTGAGCTATGTTTCACCACAGGTGAGAAAATTTCATTAAAGTCGATTCCCTCTCTCTGTGTAAATCCTTTTGCTACAAGCCTAGCCTTGTACCTGGTCCCTTCTATCCCTGGTATACCATCTTTTCTTTTAAAGATCCACTTGGACCCAATGAGTCTGACTCCTTTAGGTTTAGGCACCAGAACCCAAGTTTGGTTCTTATTTAGTGACTCCATCTCCTCATGCATGGCTAAGAGCCATTTAGATGAGTCTTTACTAGATATAGCCTCTTTATAAGACCTAGGTTCTTCGTAAACAACATCATCAGCCACTGTCAAGGCAAAAGCTGTAAGGTCAGCCTGTCAAAACCTTTGAGGAGGTTTAATTACCCTCCTCTGTCTGTCTCTAGCCAGATTCCAAGATCTGGCTCCACCTTGACCTGTGTCCTCTGAGGTTTGATCCTCAGAGTCACTGTCATCACCATTTACAGGTTCAGGTTGGGTGTCATCCTGCTCCACCTCAACCTGAGATCCTTCTAATTGTTTGTCAGTATTATTGTTTGACTGTGTTTCTTGTACCCCAGCCATGTGTGACTCATTAAAAGTCACATCTCGGCTAACAATACACTTATGTCTACCAGGTCCATCTACCCAAAGTTTGTATCCCTTTACCCCTTCAGGATATTCTATAAAAATGCACTTAAGTGCCCTAGGTTCCAGGTTATCAGTTTTTGAGTGTGCATAAGCTACACATCCAAAAACTCTTAAGTAGTCATATCTAGGAGGTCTTCCAGGCCATAACTCCTGTGGGGTTTTAAATCCTATGGCAGAGGATGGACATCTATTTATGAGGTGTACTGCTATAGTGGCAGCTTCTGCCCAAAAGGTTTTGGGCAGCCCTAAATTAGACAGTAGACACCTAACCCTTTCTAGGATGGTTCTGTTCATTCTCTCAGCCAAGCCATTTTGTTGTGGAGTTTCCCTCACAGTCTTATGCCTAAGGATTCCTTCTTTTTGACAAAATAGGTTAAACTCATTTGAAAGAAATTCTAAACCCTTATCAGTCCTTAGAGTTTTTAGTTTCCTACCTACTTGGTTTTCAACTAGGGTTTTCCACTCCTTGAACTTTTCAAAAGTGTCATTCTTGTTCTTCAAAATATAAATCCAGACCTTCCTAGAGTAATCATCTACTAAGGACAGAAAATAGCTCCCTCCACTATGTGAATTTACTCTAGCAGGTCCCCATAAGTCAGAGTGGACATAGTCTAGGGTTTGCTTAGTGTTGTGGGTTGCTGACCTGAAACTAACCCTCTTTGCCTTTCCATAGATGCAATCTTCATAGAAAGGCAAATTTCCTATGTTTTGTTCATTCAGTAACCCTTGTTTCTGTAACTCTAAAATTCCCCTTTGGCTTACATGTCCAAGCCTCCTATGCCACAAGACAGATTTATTCTCTACAGTGTTCTGTACTGAAGAAGCCTCCCCAACTACAGTTTTCCCAAGCAAGGTATACAACCCATTTTTAATAGTCCCTTTCATAATAAGTAAGGAACCTTTCGTGACCCTAAGTACTCCTGCTTCAGACTTGAAGGTGCAGCCTGATAAGTCAAGCGTACCAAGAGAAATTAAATTTCTCTTCAATTCAGGTGTAAACCTGACCTCCTTCAAAATTATTTCAGTACCATCATGTAACTTCAGTCTAACTGACCCTATACCCATGATTTTGCAGGACTTATTGTTTCCTAGGATTACATGCCCCCCCTTTAACTCAGAGAATGTTTCAAACCAATCTCTAATAGGACACATATGAAAAGAGCAACCAGAGTCCATTATCCACTCTGTTTTAGAGTCAACTTCACTCATAGTGAGTACCTCAGCACTCTCATAGCCATCTAATACCACAGAGGCATCCCCTGCCTCCTTGGTCTTATTTCCTAGGTTATTTTTTCTATCAGGACAGTTCTTTTTGAAATGCCCTTCCTTGTGACAATGAAAACATTTAAAATGTTTTCCTTTTGATTTAGGCCTAGATTTCTTAGCTTCACCCTTGCCTTTTCTTTCTCTCTTTTCTGTTCTACCCCTAACAGATAGCCCTTCCCCATGATCTTGTTTTGCTTCTCCTTTAGTTTGTAATTCCCTTGTATGAAGTACAGATTGTACTTCATCTAGTGTTAATGAGTCTCTACCATACATTAGGGTTTCTTTAGGGTTCTGATATGATGAGTCCAGAGAACTCATCAAGAGGATTGCTTGATCCTCATCCTCCACCTTAATATCAATATTAGCTAGGTCTAGAATGATTTTATTAAACTCATCTAGATGCTGTCCTATTTGTGTTCCTGGGGTCATGTTAAAGGTATAGAGTTTGGTTTTCTTGTGCAGCCTATTTGCTAGGGATTTTGTCATGTACAAATTCTCTAGTTTCAACCAAATTCCTGCAGCAGTGTCATCACTAGCCACCTCTCTCGGGACTTTATCCCCGAGAGAGAGGATTAGGGCACTGTGTGCTTACTAGAGAATGTCATCTTTGACAGTCTCCTTGTCTTCCTCTTTTAAAGAGGAACCTTTCCTTTTTTCACCCAAGAGGGCATCCTGAAGTCCATGTTGGACTAGGAGTGCCCCCATCTTTATTCTCCATAACCCAAAATCATTATCCCCCGTGAACTTTTCAATGTCAAATCTCATGGTCCCCATCGACCTAGGCTCTAGATACCACTTGTTAGATATATGCCTGAGTCTTTCCTTGGTACAACACTCTGTTTATACTATAGATTCAAAAACCAAATGCAAGACTCTATACGGATATGATCAGAATAATCTTTTCAGCATATATATATACAAACTGTATAACATGTAATGACATTGAATGTAAATATTGATATAACCAGAACAGAACCAACAGATTGTGATTAAACCCTAATATCCAAACAGATTCAGATAATAACCAAAGAATCAAATAACAGCAATATTAATCATTAAGAAAACAGAGAAATAAAGCAAAGATAATGCAAGAGAGAACAACACAACCGATTTACGTGGTTTGACCCTAATGGTCTACGTCCACGGCAGGAATGGGCCTCAGAGCTTTATTGATATCATTGTCCATCACAGAGAAGCCTCAGAAACTCTCTATTATTACAGAGCACTCATCTTCACTCAAGAAAATAAAAAATGAAACCCTAGTTTCCCCCTCTCTGCTCTCTCTCTTGAACCCCCCTCTCTCAATCGGCCGAATACAAGATACAAAATGAATTAGGTTAAAACATACGGCTGAAATGATAAATATATATGTCATGACAGATGGCTCCACGTGGACTGATCCTACGGCTCAAACTTGGCCTCGGTTTGAAGTAGCTTACGAGTCACTTGCTGGTCATGAGGCTTCATTAATCCAGAAGCTTCATTTCATTCATCCAATCATAACACATAGAAACAAGAGAGGTCAGATTAACAAAGTATAATAATTTATAAATGTTAATTGCCATACCATTTACACTTGTGACACCATATTGATAGAAATACTTTTTGTTAGAAGTTAATTAAAGATGACAAAAGACTGAACCCAATTTATCACGTGTTTTTTTCAAGGGGCCGGGCCAACGGTTTACGTACGTTCTCTCTCATACAAAATAAGATTAATAAATAATAACAATATTATTCATCATATTTTAATCACAATTTTTTTTATATTAATTCTGGATATGGCATTAACTGATCCGAAAAATGTTTGTTATTTTCACTAATATATCAATCAATTGATCCCACATTAAATAAATACAAAAAAAATATATAATTAAAAACATTTTTATTCAATAATTCACCCTGTCGAAAGTGCTACTACATTTTTGGTATGGTAAATATGAATTTTAATATGCATATCAATTAGAACAATAAGTATATATGATAATTAATGTAATTAAGATAATCATAAATCTATTCAACAAACTTTACAAATGATGATAATTATACTTAAAAAGTGAAGGAAACAAAAAATGTAAAGTTATTGAGCACATAACAAATCAAATGTTAGAACTCATTATATTGAAATCATAATACGACATGCATTATTGCTTTACTCATTATAAGACCATTTAGGCATGTACATAATAATAATAATAATAATAACAATAATAGTGCAAAATATAATTGAATTTTTAATGACAAATTAGACGACAAAAATGTAATTGTGAAAATATAAACAGTGTGAACTCAAACAAAAGTTACTGTTCACTCTACTGTTCACAAGGCTATAGCCTCTTTTATAGTAGAATATATAATTTTGAATATTAAGATGTTTTTTGGGCCAAACCCAGACCATGCAAGGACGACGGCTCATTGTATTTCACTAAATCTAGTAACATGCCCCGTTGTGAGTTCTCTTTTTTTTTTTTTTTTTCTTGAGTAAACTTTCATTACTTTTGCCAACTTCCATCTCTTCTAGACAAAGAAGCTCTGCCTTCTCCCTAGAAAGAGAATCGATCCTTTCGAGTGTTGTTGCCAGAGAGGAAGGTGTGAGTTTCGGCTTCACCTTCCTCTCCATTTCCTTTTTTTTTTTTTTTTGTGTATATGCTTCTATGGTAGTGTTTTTCTACCGGCTCAGATTTTCTCAGATCTGCAGCACTCCGACCATGATCAGTTGACATGCGTGAGAAGGTTTGAGCAAAACCACCACACTTCAAATGTGGTGAGTATTCTTCTATATATTCTCAATAGATGATTATGTGAGGATATTTACAGATCATTGACATAAACACTAATTACAGAATAAAAGGAAACTAGAATCAATTTGTACAATAAATTAGGCCTTGAATTAAGGCATTGTTTCCTTAACACCCGCCTAGCAAGCTAAGCATCGGGTTGGAACAGACATGAAGCTTGGTTCGAAAGAATTCAAAAATAGGGGGAGGAACACTCTTGGTGAAGAGATCAACAACCTATAGATGAGAGGGCACATAATGCGTATGAAGTTCACTACCAACAACAAGTTCTCGAAGGAAATGATAATCGAGTTCAACATGTTTGTCCCGTTTGTAAGAGACGGGGTTAGAGCTTAAAAAGAGAGCACTTTTGTCGTCACATAAAAGAAGTGGCTTCTGTGAGAGGGGAACCTTGAGGTCCTAAAGGAGGTGCATAAGCCAGAGAAGTTCAGCTGCAGTGGTCATAAGAGCATGATATTCATATTCACAGCTGGAACGGGAGACAGTAGGTTGCTCCTTGGCACTCCAGGAGACCAAATTATCACCAAGATAAATGGAGTAGCCAGAGGTAGAATGATGGGTGTTAGGGCATCCAACCTAGTCAGCATCAGAGCAAGCAACTAGAGCACTAGAGGCAGTAGAAGGATGAAAAGTAAGACTGAAGTGAAGAGTACCCTTCACATAGCGAAGAATGCGCTTGACAACAAGAAAGTGATTTGTAGTTGGAGCATGTAGAAACTGACTAACAGAGTTGTCAGCATGAGTAATGTTGGGTCGTGTGATGGTCAAGTATTGGAGAGCACCAACAAGAGATCTGTAGAGAGTGAGGTCCGAGAAAGTGGGACCACTGCTAGTCAGGTGGTGAGAGACAACCATGGGAGTGTGAATGGGCTTGCTATCAAGTAACTGAGTCCAAGTAAGGATATCCCATGTATATTTTAGCTAACTAATAAAAAGACCATCAGCAGTGGAGGTAGCTTCTAGACCAAGAAAATAACTGAGAGAACCCAAATCTTTGGTGGCAAACTCTGAATTAAGCTTGCGAGTGAATCTGTCAAGAAGAGAAGAATTGTTGCTAGTAATGATAATGTCATCAACATAAAAAAGTAGATAAATAATGTCAGAATGCTGATGAAACATAAAGAAAGAGGTGTCAGCATGACTGCAAGAAAAACTAAGTGTAATGAGAAAGGAACTGAAGTGCTGAAACTAGGCTCGAGGAGCTTGCTTGAGGCCATAGAGAGCTTTCTTCAACTCACAGACATGGTTACGGTAGCAAGGATCAACATACCCAGGAGGTCGCTCCATATAAACAGTTTTAGTGATGGTACCATTGAGAAATGCATTCTTGACATCCAGTTGGCAGAGTGGCCATTTAGTAACTACAAAAAAATGAGGTATTGGCGGCGTTTATATGCGCAGCACTTGTGTATGCACCGGTGGATATATAAATTTACTGGCGCTAAATGTTTCTGCCGGTAAATTATTGAGGTTCCTGGCGTTTAAATTTTTACGCCAGTAACTATTTGTAGCTTTGGTGGCATTTATAACAACACCGCCAATATAGTAATGATGAGCTAGGAAATTAGTAGTTTCCCGGTGTTTATATTGTTACGCCAGTCATAATATATGTTTTTGGTGGCGTTTAAACAAACGCCAATAATTTATTAATTATACGTTATTATATTAATCGTGTTTGTCGGCATTTATAGTATACCACCAGTAATAAATATATAGAATCAATGGCGTTTCAGAAAACGCTGACAATTGATAAAGTTTACGCTGGTAAAGTATTGAGTTATTCGGCGTTTATATCATTTAAACAAATGCTGGCCATTGATTAATTTTATGTTGATAAATTAGTAGTTTTCTGGCATTTACATTATTATGCCGGAAATAATTATATACATTGGCGGCATTTATAAAATGTCAAAAATTGATCAATGAAACACTAGTAATTTATAAATACACCGGTGTATATATTGTTACGCTGGTATTAATATATAGCATCAAGGGTGAAGACTATTATAAATGCACCTGGTACTAAAATAAATAAAAATAAATAAAAAAACTTATTTAAATGATACAAAAATACCCCCAAAAATTATGCAAGTGTCGTACAATATTATTCCTTTTGAAAAAATAGTCTATTATTTAAAATTTAATCTTTTAATATGGATTTCATATTTATTCTTTTTTAAAAAAGAATGTGGTGCTTGCGAACATTATGAAAAAATATGTTAAACATCATACTAAGATTCACAATATCTCATAATCCAGCACTTCTGCTTTTATAATCCGTCCTATTCCAACTTAGCAAAACATAGCAAACGTTGATATATGGCATAACAAAAAATATATTATCAATTAATGAAAGTTGTGTATACCACCAAACAGAGCAAATGTCGATATATGGCAAATACCATAAATATAGTCTCAATTATAGTCTCATTTATGATCCCCTCAATCATCGTCCTTGTTGTTCTCTTCCTCTTCTTCATCTTTCTCTTCCTCTTCATTCTCTTTTTGATTTTGCCCTGAGGCCTAAATATAAATTCAAATGAGGGTCCAAAAATTTCAAAATAAGGTTGATTGATATGTACTAAGCATATATGGGGTGCTCACCTGTGCATGCACAAATGTGTTTACTAAGTTCCACAATTCAATTAATTTGTTCCGCATTCTATTAAACTCTTCCTTTGATATACCATCTTCTTGGCTTGACGTTGGTGGTAAATGTTGACAAGTTTTTCTTGTAGGGGTTGGCCCAAACCCCAAACCACGCACACATCCAGGCCATTCTGGGCCCATAACTTTCGAATAAACATCATCTGATGCCCAAGTCATGGTTCCTCCAGACCTCATTTCTATAGAATTTGTATCCTGTGTTAAAAGTTCCTCCATCTCAACCTATAATAGATAATAAAAAATACACATTATATATCCTTCATCTTTTATAAATCCATTAAAATTAAAAAGTAATAAATTTGAAAATAAACATACCACTTTTTTCCTTGTGTCATCATTGTAGTGTGTGTCATCCTTTTTCTTATGGGTTTGGACAAACAACTGAGCTCGACTTGACAATGTCCCAGTTGATTTTTTCTACGTCCAGTATTTTAGATTAAACGCATATATCGAAAACAAAGAATTAACAAATATTCAACAGTAACTAAATATTAATTAAATAAATACCACATCATGGGTATATCTTGCTAAACTTTTCAATCCTCCGCTGTGAACAAGAACCTAGTTCTTACGAAACTCCTTGTTTTTATTACATTTTGACTACAACATCACAAAGATTATGAGAATTATGAAAATAACTATTTGGTTGACTTTATAAATCTTTGACTTTATAAATCTATAACAGAAATGCATGCATTGTTACCATATATTCTAGATCGAACCAAAGATTGGCTAACTCTGCTAGTTGCTCTAAGTCCACCATATCAGGACTTGCCCTTGCCACAACTTGTGCTGCAAATGTGTCTTTTTCATTAAGTAATTTTTTCTTCAATTCATGCTTGTAGTCTTTCCATTTCTCCCCAAATCCTTTAGTATCTATTTTTTTGAATACATCCAATTTGTCATCAGGCCTACCATCAAAATAAATTTACACAAATGAGTGAGTTGCTTTCTAACAAAGTTTTCAAAATATACCTATTTAATTAATAATAATATTTTAATATAAAAAATCATACATTTGTAAGACCCCATGCTTCCTCTTTTATGGTTTTAGGCATCGACCTCCAATCTTTGTAAATTATTGGAACCAACTTATTACTTTTCGCTATCAGACCACCAAACCTTACCACCTTTGAGTCTTGCTTTTTGATGGGTTGATCAAGATTATTGAGCTCCATTTCAATTCGCTCCCCTTCTGGAAGATGCCAAAATGGATTCAGTTACATTGTTAGTATTTTGTAAATCTGCATTCATAGTGAAATAAATAATAAGTAAGGAAAACAAAAACATACCAACAATGACAACAAAATGATCTCCAATGTTGGAATAGGAGTTGACATTTTCTGCTTCCGAACCAGGTGCCATTGGTACAACTGTGCATGGCTCGGTCTCTCTACTTATCTCCATATGTGTGGATGGTTGGCCTCCCATTTGCATTTGGCTCAATGTAGAAGGTTGGGTCCCTTGCTATGAAGATAATGATAGCTAGGAAGGACAATCTACAGAAGGTGATGGTTGGCCTCCCATTGGGCTCGATGTAGAAGGTTGGGTCCCTTGCTGTAAAGATAATGATGGCTAGGAAGGACAATCTATAGAAGGTGATGACTCCACCATCCTATCAGCAGAAAGGGGTGATCAACAGAGGGTAACGAATGGGCCGCCGTATCAGATTGGGTCCCACAATGGACAGCTTGTAGTCTTGTAGATTGTCTTTGCAAGTGTGGTATGGTAGTCTTTGCCTTCTCTTTTGGACCCATTGTACCTATACAAAAACAAATTTACATATATGCAAATCAATAGAGATAATAATATTTGGATCATGATATGAGATAGATTTATGTGATAAGTTCTATTATTTTAAATAGTCTAAATATATATTTCTTACTCAACATCTATTGAGGAGTTTTGATCATCATTCCATCTATGTCATTTCGTGTCCACACAATATCGTCAATACCAGGTTCAATAGCTTCATCATTGGAAGTGTTAGTACAATATTAGTTGACTAAATATTATCCTCATCGTCGTCAATTGCTTCCTCTTCACCAGTGTCATACACGTCTCTTGGTTTTGTCTTAACGATAACAACCCAATTTGGGAATCTTTCATCTGCCACATAAAATACTTGAGATACTTGGGAAGATAGAACAAACAGATCATTAGTTATCCGACAACCAGTGTGTACTAGATGAGAAAAATTTACAAGTGTAAATCCAAACTCATCCTCCTTAAAACCTCTACCCCGAGCAACATCGGCCCAATCACATTTGAATAACACATATCGAGACCCATCATAATACATAACCTCGATTATACGTGTTAATTGGTCATACCAAGTAGGGCCATCTTGATCAGTACACACACTAACACCACAATTCTGAGTTTTCTTCCCAGTTTCGTGATTCCTAGTGCGATATTTTGTGCCATTGATGACAATTCGCTTAAATTCTTTGGCAACTTGCATGGGACCTTTAGAATGCATTACGACTTTATGGCCCAATTCACTTCTTCCATTGTCATCCATTTTCATTACCTGAAAGGTTAGATTATTAGCATTGATTAAAATGATGAAAACTATCTATAGAGGCATAATAAATTTTGTAATACAATAGTGAATGGGGTGTAATTCATACGTAGTCTTGGAACCAACTACAAAATTGGTCTTCGTGCCTCTTTTATAATTCATCATTCGAAAAATGATTCCCATCAACTACATTCCTCATTATTTCCAAGTGCATTCTATATATGTTCACGACATCACAAATGCCTATTATAATTACACAAATATGAATGAAATGTAATTTCATTTGTATGTATTAAGCATTGCAACTCACCTGTTGAATGGAGTGAACTCATCAGAGTTGAAGAGAATATAGCGATGTGCTTGGGTCCACGACGTAAAATTGAGGCAAATGTCAACAACTTTCCCTTTAGAATCATCCGGGTTTCTAGATAGTCTATTGAAAATCATTCGAGCATATTCTAAATAACGAGAACAAAACGTTAATAATTCCTCCAGCAAATATCCTTCAGCAATGGAACCTTCTGGTGCAACTTTGTTACGCACATGAAACTTAAGTCGATGTAGGTACCTACCACATAAATCATTCGATGACTTTTACTATTTTTAAAAAAATATGTTCTTACTTTAATAGATTTATGTGTTTTTAATTCAATAACTATAGCATACCTTTCAACGGGATACATCCATCGATAATGAACGGGTCCTCCAAGCTTACATTCTGCAACTAAATGTATGGTCAAGTGCACCATAGCTGTGAAAAATGATGGCGGAAATATCATTTCTAATTGGCACAATATGTAAGATATTCTAGATTCCAATCGGTTTAAATCGTCGAGCCGCAACGTTTTGGAACAAATTTCCCTAAAGAATCCAGATAACTCAATTAATGGTTCTATTACCTTCTTAGGTAATGACCCATGCAATGCAATTGGCAGGAGCTGTTGCATCAATATATGGCAATCATGACTCTTCATGCCCACTGTAGTACAATGTTGAAGCTTAACACAACGTGAAACATTTGAAGAATAACCGTCTGATACTTTTACATTTTGTATAACCTTCAACAAGTCTTCTTTCTCTTTGTTACTCATTGTGAAAATAGCTGGAGGCAAATATGTCTTGTCTGCAGCTGTTATAACCGGATGAAGTTGTGGTCTCAAACCCATCTCTTGTAAGTCAAGGCGTGTCTTTATGCCATCCTTTGATTTTGCATCAATATTTAACAGTGTGCCAACAAAATTATCCACCACATTTTTTTCATTGTGCATCACATCAAGATTATGACGCAATAAATTATCTTTCCAGTAAGGCAAACTAAAGAAAATACTACGTTTCTTCCATGAGTGTTCCTTAACATTAGTTGACCCCACAACTCTTTTTCTTTTATGATTTGTTCAATCATTGCAATTTAAATCATCTAATTGTTCCAAAATTTCATCAGTTGTTGGCATAGTAGGTGAAGGATCAATTTCTCGTGTGCCATCAAATGTTTTTGCCATCATTCTCCACCTATGATCACTTGGCAAGAATCGTCTATGCCCCATATAGGAAAACGTTTTTCCATGTTTCAGCCATCTAGATCGTGTGTTACCCATACAACAAGGACAAGCTAAACGACCTTTCATACTCCACCCAAACAAATCACCATACGCAGGAAAATCATTTATAGTCCACATTAAAGCCGCGAGCATTGTAAAGATCTATCTGGAGCAAACATCATAGGTTGGTGCTCCAACCTCCCATAATTCCTTCAATTCTGATATTAGAGGCTCTAAGTATACATCTATATTCATTGAAGCTGATGACGGTCCTGGTATAATCAACGATAGCATGAAACTTGATCGTTTCATACACATCCAATGAGGTAAATTGTAAGGTACCAACATAATAGGCCAGGTACTATAGGTAATATTCATGTTATCGAAAGGATTAAAGCCATCTGTAGATAAACCAAGCCTAACCTTGCGGGGGTCAGAGGCAAAATCATCATGTTGTAAATCAAATGTCTTCCAAGCCATGCCATCTGCTGGATGCCTTAGTACCCCATCGTTTGTGCAGCATATAACATGCCATTTCATTTGTGAAAAGTCTTTGATGACATAAAAAGCCTTTGCAACCTTGTTTTTAATGGAATCTACCGTAATATTTTCGCTGGACTTCTTTTACCTTTTTTAGACCTATCATCCATTGACTCTTTTTGCTTCCATTTTGACGCTCCGCATACCACGCATGTTTCCAAATTCTCATTTTCCTTCCAAAATAACATACAACCATTGGGACATACTAAGATCTTCTCGTATCCAAGACCTAACTCATTCATGTACTTCTTCACCTCGTACGTATTATTAGGTAATGATGCTCTTGACGGGAGCAACTCATTCACAAATTCAAGCAGTTCTGTGAATATACTATTACTCAATCCACCCAAACACTTCATATTCCAGAGACGTACGATAGCACTAAACTTAATATGTTTTGTCCACCCTTCATATAATGGTTCATCAGCATCTTTCAACATATTGTAAAATTTATTAACTCTTTAGCTAGAACCTTGTCCATTTTCATTTTGCACTCCAGCTTCTCCAGCATCCACACCTATTTCAGGATCAAACATAGGGAAAACATCATGTAACATGGTTGTCATCCCACTAGAGCCTTCAGTAGCATTTGTAAGATGCCTCCCCTTTTCTCTCCCCATGAGCATGCCAAATGGTGTAACCTTGAGAAATTCCATAGCTAATCAAATAATCATATACCATGTTGGGCATGAACATCTTACGTAATCCACATTTTCTACATGGGCAACAAATCGGTGAATTAGTAGCATAATTCTCGCATGTAAACTTCAAAAACTCCTTGACACCATCGACATTCTCTTTTGTATGTCGAGGTTTTTTCATCCAACTTTTGTTCATAGTTTAACTATATTTTAAATGTCAAAACATAATTGAATGAGAATGCAAGATCATTAATAACTTAAAACATAGTAAAGAAAATAATTTTGAACTTTGAAAAGTGAAGCAAAATAAAGCATAAATTTGCATATAACCATAAGCATAAAATAAAATATAAAAACTAAATTTGCATAAATATTGTTGGATTTATGTGCCAACTCCAAATTGACAATCAAGATATTATAACTCTATATTATTTTTCTAACAAGGCAAACTACCAAGTAAACCATTATTTTTTGTCTCAGGCATATGCTTCTTGGACCCAATTAACTTTAACAAAATAAACCTCTCCTCTTTCCATTACACCTCCCTAACTCCCCACAATCACTACATAATTTTGGTAGAAAAAGAAGAAAAAAAAACCAACAAAATAAACTCTACAAAAACAAATTAATATAATTTAAATAACCCCCCAAAAAGGACAATGACGGAGTAATATTCCAAGTTTCCAACAGGTTTGATCTCAAGTCAAAGGTCTAAGTTCCGTGTGGCTAGCTGCTACATTTGGGTCATCGAAAACCACTATCACACATTTTTTGAGATAAGCTGCATGTTAGTTTGAAACTAACATTATCATGTTAGTGTGAAACTAACATCTTTTGAAAACACCACAAACATTATCATGTTAGTGTGAAACTAACATCAATTTACAAACCCGGTAATATGATTTATTAAGCTGTAAATATATTTAGCACACTAAACTACGTCAACTTATAAATTTAATTTCATAAAAGTTTTTGTGGGTATAACGTTTCTATGTAGTGCATAAACACAAGAGGCATAACAATTTTAATAGAGGTCAAAGGGATTTATCTTGGTTGTACATGCAACATTTTGAGTTTTTTTTTTTTTTGGCTACATTCTTCGATCCTATCTCCAATATAAACTATGATCAGTCTTGACCGTACATATAGTATTTGATGCAAAAATATCATAATAGCCCAAGCATGGAGAAGAAAATGAAAAGAAAAGAAAATCCAGAAATAGCACGTGAAAAACCATAACTGAAAGTTAATTGTAGGAGTTAGATAACCAACATACGAGAGCTTTTGATGGGGAAAAAGTTGGAGAGGAAGTCGGTTTGCACTACTATGGACTGCTCTATTTTGAGGGTGCAAAACAGAGGATGTTTGCCTCGATTAGTCTAGCCCCTATTCAGGATCAAACTAGAAATAAGAGGTCAACGTTCTGTGGTTGCATAGTACCTTGACTGCTACAATGTAAAACAGAAGCAGAAGTAAAATCAAAGCAAAATCTACATTGATTTGTTGACTGCTACAATGTAAAATCGAAGCAATGATCACTCAGGACCGTAGAACATAAAACAAAAGTAATGATCACTGAGGCCCGTAAATGTTCTATGGTTTTTTTCCCAAACACTTTATACAACGTAAATGTTCTATGGTTTTTTTCCCAAACACTCCATACAACGTAAACATTCTATGGTTTTTTTCCTAGACTGCTATAACGTAAACATTCTATGGGCCTGAGTGATTATTGTTTCAATTTTACAATCAAAACATCAGAATAGAGGCATAGTTTTAAAGGCAAAAGGGTAGGAGCAAGAACTCAACAAACGATTGGCTATGGTTCAAACACAAACGGCTAGAACTCAAGAAACCAAGCATGGTTCAAACTAGGTACTTACGTGTTTGGTTTGAAGCCGCAACGTTGTTCTCTGGCAATATCTGCACAACTTCTGGCGGCGGCATTAAACGTGGCTATCGGTTTGCACTGCTATGGAGTGCTCTGTTTTGAGATTGCAAAACAGAGGATGTTTTGTGAGAAAGTGAAGGGACGTTGCCTACGTTTATGAGATGCTATGTGGAGGAGGCGATGGTTTGATCAGGGGAAAGTGAAGGGACGTAGATCTGTGGATGCATTGCTATGTGGGAAACGTAATGGACGATATGTCGGCGCACTAAACATTC
Source organism: Carya illinoinensis (assembly GCF_018687715.1). Taxonomy (NCBI): domain Eukaryota; kingdom Viridiplantae; phylum Streptophyta; class Magnoliopsida; order Fagales; family Juglandaceae; genus Carya; species Carya illinoinensis. Next base: position 14,697,933 of record NC_056765.1, read on the forward strand.
GGCAACAACTTTTTCTTCTGATTACTAAACATTCAGCAACCCTATTTCTATTAATGGGGAAGATAAAATGGCATCTTATACTCACATGTTTTATCACATATATAATATAATGTTTGTATAATATATATATAGATAATATAATGTAATGCATATACATAAAATTATAATATATGTTTGTATCCATATATATATGTGTGTGTGTATACACACACGTAATGCATATACATATATATAAATAGAAGTATATACTTTTTTTTTTTCTAAAGGAACAAGTAGGAACCAACAGGCCCTACATATTTCATTAACAATCAATCATTCATTACAATATTTTTCCTTCAACACAGAATTTTTAATCTGTAGAGGACCCTCCTCAATCCATACAGTTTCATCACTACAATCAAGAGTCAATTTGGCCAATGTGTGAGCTACATTGTTAGCTTCCCTATGAGTAAACTTTACAGACCATTTCCCATCATTACTAAGCATTTTCCTGGTATCTTCAATGATAACACTATAATCTAGACTCACTTCACATCCACTATTAGTAGCATTAACCACAACTAGAGAATCACCTTCAAAAACTGCACTTGAACAGCCTAGCTCTAAGCAAAAGAACATAGCCCTTCTCAAAGCATATGCCTCAGCACAAGCAGGTTTCAACAAATTATTCATTCTTAAGCACATACAAGCAAGAATTTCCCCTTCTGAATCTCTAACTATAACCCCAATTCCCACCCTTTTATTAGTAGCATCAATGGCAGCATCCCAATTAAATTTACAGACCAATGCATCAGGCTTCTTCCATCTAGCCATAATTCTGTTAGACTGAGTAGGCATAAAACCAGAATTGGCTTCTCTGAAATCTGCAAAATTCTATTGAGCAGCACTAATTAAAGCTGTCGGATCTTCAAACTTCTTTTCAAAAATAACAGCATTTCTTCTCAACCATATTCTCCTCAAAGTGCAGGCCACCAAACCAACCTTCTCCTCCTCCAAACAATAGTTCAGCTGCTTCCAAAGCTCCATGAAATCCACCACTGAGCTTGCCCATTTATGAACAGGACTGTTATTTTCTGCCCACACATCTGATGCCGATGGACAACCCCACAAAGCATATATAGTTGACTCCTCTTCCCTCTCACACACTGGGCATAAGCTATTTTCAATTATTTTCTTCTTGGCCAAGTTCATTCTGGTGGGAAGTAAATCATGACAAGCCTTCCATATAAACTGTTTTACCACTCCCTGCACTTTCAGCTTCCAAATTGATTTCCAACCAAACTCATTTTCTAGCACATTTGAACTTTCCCCCTTCTCAGCTATCAGTCTCGAATGCTCAAGATGATAGGCACTCCTCACAGAAAAAAGACCATTCTGTGAGTAGCCCCATTTCATTCTATCCTCAGACCCCAACCTGCTAAGAGGAATACTACAGATGGCTTCAGCATCTTTTTCACTGAAAATTTCAGAAATCCACTCTGTCTTCCAATGACCTGTACTCTCATCAATAAGTTGGTTAACACAAGCATCTTCAGCTAGAATTTTGACAGAAGAAGACACCATATGAGAAGAGGATGATGGAATCCATTTATCCTTCCAAACCTTAATATTATTACCCCTCCCAACTTGCCAAACCAGACCAGTTTTAATCAAACCCAAAGAAGACCAAAGACTCCTCCATATCATGGAAGGACTATGACCCAATCTAGCTTCCAGCAAGTTCCCCCTCTTGAAATATTTCTCCTTCATAACCCTTGCAACCAAAGAAGAAGGATTATTCAACATCCTCCAAACTTGTTTGGCCAACATAGCTTTGTTAAAGCTTTCAAACTCCCTAAAACCCAATCCTCCTCTTTTCTTTGATTCCCCCATCTTTGACCAACTCCTCCAATGGATTCTTTTATCATTTTGCATATGCCCCCACCAGAATCTGGCCATAATTGCAGCAATTTCTTTACACAGTCTCCTTGGAAGCATAAAAACACTCATTGCATATGTTGGGATAGCTTGGGCAACAGCTTTCAATAAAATTTCCTTCCCTGCCTGTGAAAGAAATGTATTCTTCCAATTATTCACCTTGTGCCATACTCTTTCCTTTAAACTCTTAAAGGTATTATACCTTGATCTACCTACAATAGAGGGAAGACCAAGGTATTTTCCAAAATTGCCACATGTAGCAACTCCTGCAACTTGTTGAATCTGTCTTCTCACTGTCATTGGTGTGTTGGAGCTAAAAAATATTGTAGTTTTCTGTCTATTTAGACTCTGTCCTGAGGCCCTCTCATACGTGATAAGAAGATCTTGAATTTTAAACCACTCAGACAGCTTAGCCCTCCCAAATATGACAGAATCATCAGCAAAGAGTAAATGATTTACTCTTATACCTCCTCTGGTAACTGCAACACCACATATATCACCCCTCCTTTCAGCCATGTCAACAAGAGAACTTAGGCCTTCAGCACAAAGGATAAACAAATATGGGGAAATGGGGTCTCCTTGGCGTATTCCCCTAGAAGGCTTAATAGTACAACCTGGCTGCCCATTAATCAGAACAGAATATGTTACAGAAGTAACACACACCATCACCAATTTAATCCACCTTTCACCAAAGCCAAGCTTTCTCATAATGGCCTCCAAAAAGCCCCACTCAATTCTGTCATATGCCTTTGAAATATCCAGCTTCAATGCCATGCTACCAACCCTTCCTTTTTGCCTTGTCTTCATAGTATGCAAAGCCTCATATGCCACCATTACATTATCAGTAATTAATCTCCCAGGGAGGAAGGCACTCTGATTTTTTGAAATAATCTCTGGCAGCACTTTCTTTAACCTATTAGCTAGGACTTTTGACACTAATTTATACAAGACATTACATAGGCTTATAGGCCGAAAGTCACTAGCTACAACAGGTTTTTCAACTTTGGGAATTAAAGCTATATGAGTAAAATTAATAGACCCATCCAACCCAGCTTTTCCATTCAAAAAAGATAAAACAGCAAGGCATACCTCATCTCCAATAGTACTCCAGTAATTCTGAAAGAAGCATGCTCCAAAGCCATCTGGCCCAGGAGATTTCAAAGGGCCCATATCTTTAAGTGCTGCCACAACCTCTAGCTTGGTAAATTCCTTCTGCAACTCTTCATTCATGGACGTTAATGAAGCCCCAACATAAATATCACTTCTTTTTTTTTTTTTTTTATGGGATGCAGAGCATCTGGTTTTATATTTCTACATGAGATAATGAAATGCCTTATAGAATTATTACCCATTGTAGGTTGCGCCATACAGGTCCGGAGTGGCCTGCACTGCCATGAAATGTTTTTAGTGTGAAGCCGCAAAAGCTCTGTCACCGCTCCAATGAAACCCAACCGTTTCTATCACTGTGTGTTTGTTTTTGGGATGTAGAGTATATGGTTTTATATTATTATATGAGAGAATGAAATGCCTTATAGAATTATTACCCATTGTAGGTTGCACCATACAGGTCCGGAGCAGTCTGCACTGTCAGCTTGCTCATAAACAATTGGCTATTGTAGATCCGGCTTAATTAGGAGATGCTCTTGGCCCTTCATCTGAGGTTAGTATATATAAACCCATCATCTAACGTATCAGAGTTTAAGGTTTTTGTCATGATTTTGTTATATAATTAATGGGAATGGATAACAGTGAAAAAATATGTAGTGGATTTAAACTTGTCGATATGTGAAGCTCGGATCTTAAACAGTTTGTAAGACTCCTCTTTTTAGACCATTTGAGTCTTAAGTTTTGTCTTTGAAATTTGCACAAACTGACATAAGCCATATGACCAAAGTGTGTGGTCACTTTGGTACTGACCCTGCCATGAAATTTTTTTAGTGTTACAAAATAAAAGCTCTGTCACCGCTCCAATGAAGCCCCACCGTTTCTATCATTGCTTTTTTATTTTTCAGATGCAAAGTATATGGTTTTATATTTTTGTTGAGGTATTGTACCATCTTTATGCTGGGGAATTTTCTCAACTGCTGTGTCTTGGTCTTGTGGTTGTTGTGCAATGAGGTCAGCGCCTTGTAGGGTTAAACTCGATTGAAGAGCATTGTCAGTTTCAGAGTTTTGGGGAATTTGACGTGAAAAATTGGGACCATTTGGAGAAAAATTGTATTTAGTTGATGGACTATTATGGAGATGTGAGCCTTGAGTCAGAGTGACGGTAGAATTAGAAGAAGGGAAGAGGTAATTGCCAAAATAGTTAGGGTGATACTGAGGTCTGACGGTAATATATATCACCATGTTGAGGAGGGAATGGGACTGCTGGAACCGCAGAAGAATAGTTTGGCAAGAAATGGACACCAGGAGGAAGTGGTTGGTCTTGGGAATTATCCATAGTCGATGCTTATTTGGCCAGAATTTCTACAATAAAACGAATAAGAAGAGGCAAATGGGATAAAATGTAAACGAAGTAGATTAGACTTAAAATCCCAACTCTTCTTCACCTGCATCACAATTTTACTAAAATGTAAGCATTTAGTGACTAAAGATTAACTAGTCAATAGATTTGAAGAAAAAGCTCCCCGAATGTAAATCACAACATTACAACAAAAAAATCAAGCATTTATTTAAAAAAGCATTTGAAACATTCAAACATTCAGTAGAATCTCAAGGAGCAAAAAACAAATTAGCACAAATATGACATCAAATGGTTCAACAGTCAAGTATATAAATATGGAAACAAGTAACTAACTAACTAGCAAACAAATCGTCGTAGTTTTGAAAATGCATAATATTTTTGGGATGCAGAGTATATGTGGCATTCATAGATCAACGCCAAACTTCTTGATCCAACCTTGCTTTCTACACATAATTTTGATGTTGATCATTTAATGCAGAATAATTATTTGTTCTTTTTGAGTATAGACATGGAAATTATTTACTTGTAATTGTTTGTTGTTTTCATTTTCATGATTTTCTTTATCACTTTATTCTGTCGTTTGAGAAAAAATTTGATCTGCTATTTTTCAGGTTGGTTTCCAAGCCATTGCTGAAGCTGTTGGACTGGCTGCTATCAAGGCAGTAGTAGCCATCACTGCCATAATTGCTGGTGGATGTTTGGTAAGTTGATTAATTTTACTTCAACATTTCATTTGTTTAAACACGATTTCATGAGTATTGGTTTTTTTTTTTGTTAGGAAGACTGATAAGATTAATTGGAATTACCTCTATGAAATAAGTAAATAGTACTTTTACAAACGAGATCCATGCTTTCGTAGATTTATGAGGCATGTTTCACTCACATGAGAGGTTTGCACAATGTGGTTCATAATTGCTACCTTTTACTGTATAACGTTTACAGGTTTTGAGAGTAATACATGTTATAACCTTAACTACGTTCTAAGAAATGTATCATCTATTTATACATATAAAATGTTATGCTTTATTCCTTTAACATATATTACTCTCTCTATTAATTTAGTATAAATTTTTTGGTATTTTCCAAGCTTAACGATTGAATAACAATTTCAAAGAACTATTGGATAAGTGTGAAGAAGAAGAACTACCCATGAAGAAATGGTCCTAAAGCTAATGACAAATACTGTGTGAAGAAGAAGAATTATCCATGAAGAAGAACTTTCATGTGCTTTGATCTCTCGCTCCGAAACTTGAACAGACCCAAAGACTTGCAAGTGTGACACATTTGGCTTCCATCCACTCCATGCTTCTTGGGGTGTCACATCCTTCAAACTTTTTGTAGGTGGATGGTTAGAGAAACACTACAACAGATTGGCCTTTTCCCGGCGTTGTAAAATCGCCGGCAAATAGACATAAATTCCCGCTATAGTTATATTCCAGCGATTATCTAATCGCCGCCTATTCGCCGGTATTATTCTTCCACTTTACATGTAGCAGGGCGAATAAAGAAAATCGCCGTGAAAAAATAAATATTTAGCGGCGATTTTTGTATCGCTGGCATGTACTTTTAATCTCTGCTATATAGTTTTCCTGTTTCAAAAATATATGGCAGCGATTTTAAAATGGCTGCCATATGATTTTGCAGCGCTTCCGTAATCGCTGCCAAATTCGTTTCAATTTCCAAAATCATATGGCAGAGATTGAAAAATCGCTGCCAAATTATATAGCAGCGGTTCTTTAATCGCTGCCATATACTTTTCCTGGTTCAAAACTATATCCCAGCGATCCAAAAATCGCTGCTATATGATAAGACAACGCTGTCTTAATCGTTGCTAAATCCATTTCTACTTTCCAAATTATATGGCAGCGATAAAAAAATTTGCTACCATATGATATGGCAGCGCTTTGTTAATCGCTGCCATATAGTTTTTCTGTTTCAAAAATATATGGCAGCGATGCAAAAATCGCTGCCATATAATTTTGCTTGCACTGTCTTAATCGCTGCCAAATCATATTAGGAGTCAGCAAATCATATAGCAGCGCCTAAAAAATCGCTGAGATATAGTTTTCTGTTTCAATAGCATATGGCAGCGATATAAAACTCGCTGCCATATGATTTGCCAGCGACTAAAAATCGTTGCAATAGGATTTTCTGAAATGGGAATCTATCCTATTAAATGGTTTTTTAAAATTATTGACGGCGATTAAAAAATAGCTGGAGAAACCTGAAAATCGAATTTTATATAACCTAGTAACCCAAATGTCAAAATGGGTTACTAGGTCTCATTTATACTTTCTCCATTAATCCAATAGCACCTGATAGACATGATCATTTAATTTTCCATACTTAAAACAAAAATTTCGCTAACCATTTCTATTCAATTCAAAATTTACTCATATGCATCAAATGAATTGACCAACAATCATATAATATCTTTTTACATTGGGTGGTGCATTATACGAATCATATCAATTACAAACTGAGCTACTAATTACTCAAAAGATAAATATCACTAGTATAAGTTATTTCTAGATGACTCTACTCACTAAAACCAACAACTACCAGTAAAACATGTCATATTAGTTCAGGACTTTTCACCAACAGTCCCATCCAATTTTCACAAGATGACTTTTACAAAGAACAGTCGTGAACACCAAGATAACGCCGCTCCCACAACTGTCAGCCCATAAAGGTGGTTGGCCATATCACCTGAAAATAACATGAGATATCCACAAGGGTTCAGAAATTGACAACTCCATTTTTTTTTTTTTTTCAAAACTTCACCCCACTTAGTTTAAGAAAATATAAATGCAATGGATTTAGTATTAATCATAGAGGTACAAGGTAAACTAACTAATTATGGCATGCTGTTGAAAGTGTATTAAGTCTTGCAGAGATGAGATTTATTTGTTGTTAATGGTGAGACTAATAACTTACTAACATTTGTACATATAAATGATACTTTGGGCGATTCAAGACTTGGACAGAAAGTGTCAAAAAAGTCAGAAGCCATAGAGTGCCCTTCATCTCATCCTATAATAAGCGGTTTGAGGAAGAATCTCGGCCAAATAAGAAAATGATCCTAGCATTTGGATGACCAAGAAAAACCCTATTTTCATGTTGTTCTTTCCGATAGCTCGCTGCAGCATGCAATTACTAATTGATATGGGGGTTTCTATTGTATGCTAATATATATATTTACTCGGCTGTAATGTCGTAATTGCATGTACACTACAAGTTTCTCTAGTTTTTGTTTTGGATCACATTAAGGAAAAAGCAAAAATCCCTACTGCAGGTACCTTAGCCAACTATTTTTTCCATATCTTTTTATTCCCATCAATTCACCATCTTGCATGCAATGGTACAAAATGGGCGCAACAGTACCACGAGTTGCTTAATATTCAAGCAGCCATGGATGGATGGATCTATGGTGCATGTGCAATATGCTCGAAGAAGCATGAGAATTTTAGCTACAACTACGTCCTGGGGACTCAATTTATACAATCTCGGCCAAAAAATGATGAAACAAGACTCAATTTAAACAATCTCGGCCAAAAATGGTTTGAAACAAGACTCAATTTAAATAAGCAAAATGTTGATTCAATTTGTTAACTCACTCAAGGGCATAATCGTTGAAGAAAGGCATGAACCAAGTTGATAGCAATGGTTGTCAAAATAACCCTGATTGTTACATGCTTAGGCAAACCATTTCCCTAAATTGTTCCATACATGATGAATTAATTGAGTGAGTTAAATGACCAATCAGTTTGGAAATCTTCACGATATATTTAAGCAAAACTGTGGGCAAAGTTCAGGCCTTATATCTAACCTAGAGTATCTGCCAACCTTGATGGGTCGATTCCCAACATCCCATGACAAACCAACAAAATCACAATCCAGCTATTTGAGATTGGTTCTTAGAATAAATTAACCATTTTATGGAGGAGTCTCATATTGTGTATCAAGTAAAGCTTCAATATGCATGCAGCAGTTATACTAACTTTGGCTGGGGGGGAAAAACATTCGCAAGATGACTCACATAGCATCTGCTATGTTAAGTCAGCAGCAAAATCAGCAAGCAGCAATTAAGTTGAGATATTGGCATTTCCAGCTTTTTGTCCCCTTCCATTATGACAAGTGCACCACAACCAAAACTTAAGTTATACTACTGCAGTGAGGGTACTGTAACAGAACTTATTCACTGATGAATGCAATCAGTGTTAATGAAGCTTACCATCATTATTTGGGACATGTCGAAGAGCTTCATCATTCAGTCCCCTTGCCCTGACTTCCCTGCTGTAAAACACCAACAAAGGAAGTATTCATTGCCTAAATAGTTATAACATGAGACTCATCCCTAAACGATCATTATCTGAAAGAACTAAACACTTGGCATGATACAACCTACAACACACGCTTGGAAGCTAAGCAAAAGTGTATAACCTGCTATGATTATAAATCTGAAATCAAGGGGCTTCCTTAAATACTCTGCCACATTGTCATATTCTAGATAAGCATTAACTGTACTTAAATATAAACACACGTTTTTTGTAGCCACATATTTAAAAAACTTGTTCCAAGGCAACCTCTTGCCCCTATTTTGAATGAAGCCATTCAGATCCATAAACATGTTTTAGTAGTAAAACATACAATGATAAATAACAATAAAAGCGACATTAGAATTGGTTATAATGATTACCTTCACTCTAAAACATAGGGCGCTCATAACTAATTTTCAGGTCTGGTTTCTGTTAATATGTTAATATGTCCGAAGGAGACGAGATTAAGTTGACAAGTGACTTTAATGAGTACCATCTTAGCGATGGTGTTAGTAAATCTCTAACTACCGTGGAATAGGTTTATTTTACTTTAAATAAACCTACAGCACTTGTTGGGTTTCTATAGTCCTAAGATGGAGAAAGAAGCAAGATATTTGTGAAATAATAGAGGGGAAAAAACCTAAAACCTCTCTAATACACAAATGGTTGATCTCTGTTGAATATCATTAACAGAGAGTATGGGAAAACCAGTGGCAACCTCAAGACATATAAATGCATACTTCCCTTCTTTGTACATAATTTTGAATTTCAATGCTCTTTCATCTTGCAATGCCTTGTTGTTGCAAATGAAACATCCTCCTTTTGACCAAAACCCTATGGAAGCTACTAGTTCTGTTATTTAAGATAATATGTAATATAACTTACATTTATATATAACTATATGATATACTCGAAGACAATAAATGTCACATAGAAACATAATAGTATCAGCTGGGAGCTAAAAATGCAAATACAGAAATACCTTTCCAGCTTATCTGATTCATTTGGAACTCTCTCCTCCAAAGTCTGTTCAGTTTTGATTAAGTCTGAAATGGAAGATTGTACGTGTCCTCCTTGCTTCTCATCTCAACCTCTACGTGAATAGAACTGGGTCTCATTACAAAACAGGTAGAGATCAATGAACAACTCCAAAATGCACATAAACTTTATAGTAACAAGCCCAACGAACTTAGAAAAAGTAACTTTTCGTTTTCCCCCATTTACATGAAGAAACATACAACCAAACCCACTTACCATGCACGTTTTCCAATTGCTTCCCTCACACTTTTAGCGCTTTTACAAAAGTGTTACTCCCTTTTTTTCATCATTTTGTTGGAACCATATGATGCAAGGTGTCAGCCTCGTAAAAACAGATCTAATTTGTTCCAATTTCCCCTGCCAAATGTAGCAATAAAACACCACCACTTCAAACCTCAAAAGTTGAAACCCACAAACTGCACTAAGCAAAAATTAGGTGTTAAAAATGCAGAGGACAGAAATCATACCTCCATAACTCAAACTGTCAATTCCTTTCACTTTATATTTATATAGATATAGTAATATCTATATATATATATATATATATATTGCCCAGTTGTGATATTGTCTAACAAAAAACCACCCAATCCAATACAAAAAACCAAGGAGCATGTCACCCCCCTTTTGGGTCGGGGGAATCGTTACACTGAGTCTGTCGATACGACTCAGTGAATGAAGGATGATCCTTAAAGAACTCCTGAAGCAATCTATCAGTCTGCATCTGATTTGCCCTAAGAGCCCGCATCTCTGATCTCATTTCATCCAGCTGACTCTTATACGCTTCAGCATCTTTCTTATGTTGTTCAGAGTCTTTCTTGTGTCTTTCAATCTCAGACAGGTAGCATTGCATCTTAAGTTGGTCACGTTGTCTACTTGACTCGGGAATGACCATCTCCCCGAGTCCTCGCGCATATCCAGGTCGATGGCCAAGGACCTCCCTGAAGACAGTCGCTGCTGCCTCATCATTACGTTGCTCTGGTTCTAGGCCATCCAACCTACTTGTCATCTCTTTCTGCACATGCACAAAACAACGATTATTAACATAAGTAATGTCACAAAATTACTCATTTATTATTGTCAAAAATAAACATTGTAGGGAGATGGACTGTATGTAATCTACTCACGTATGTTTCTTCTGTAGCATCTGTCACAAACTTGTTCTTCTTCTTCGACCAGCGCGTCTCTTTATAGAAGTCAACCAAATTTCCATTCTCAGCGTGCTACAGAAGATGAGCAACACGTATAAGAAGTTTTTCGAGGTAGAAACATAAGTTTATTGTTTAACAATGTGCATGGAATTACAAAAAGCACATCATGTTAATCAACCACTACCCAACTTTGTGGTAATTATATCACAAAAATGCAAAGGAAAATGGATTCACATGTAGAGGAACGTTTTTTCAGAAAATATGGGTTTGGAATGCGATCAAGATTATTCAAATGAACATGGTCAGTTGGGAGGCATTCTCATACCTTTTGCTCGAGGATTCGGACGAATGATTTACGTCCTGATGTGTGATTAATTGCCTACTTCTTCCTGTTCTCCCGGTTTTGAGATGAAATTTTCTGCAATGCACACGTTTTTTGGTTAGCTATGTTGAACAACCACTATATTTGCCTCTTTAGACATACTAATGGAAGGATTTATTACAGAAATTTGAGTTGGTTAATATATACCTTAAATGCATCACTGCCCCACCTTCCACACAACTTGGCCCATACAAGAGGGTCCACCAAGCTTGTCCCACTAGCTAACGCCTCTTCATGGCTTTCAAATGATTGGTAAATCTTGTGCAAATCGTGATGGAAGGAGTTGAAGCGCTTACAAAGTGCCTTTGTCACCGTCAATCGGTGGTTTTCCCGTTCCCAGTCGAGCACGAAGTCAGACTACAATTCAGAGCAAACTAGTATTAATATTATGATTATGAGACATATAAACCACTTTAAAAATCAATCGACTCGAATTGATATCACTTACCCGAACACGATCAATGAGCTCCTCTTTCATGGCTTCTGGGACATCGGTCCAACGCGCATAACTCATGTCACAATATTGTTTAACAATCCAGGATACTCGTGTCGTGAACATAGAAGCATGCTCACAACATGGGACAGTCTCACCATCATTTATCTTTAAAAGTACTTTCCCGTACTTTCTCACCTTCTCAAACTCGATGCATCTAGCGGGCCCACGAAATCGTTTTCTTTGTTGCTGCGTTACTTCAGGTTCTGTGGGGGCGTCCGCAACTGTATTGAAAAACTCACTAGATTAGTATATGTAATTATAAGAAACATAATTATAACAAACACATATTTTGTCAATGCATTCAATATATATCGAAAAAGTCAATATACCAGTTTGTGGTATACTGGCGTCCTCCAATCTCGCGTCTTTTCTAGGAGGTGATTGTTCGCGCACTGGTGAGGCTTCCCGAGTAGGCGCTGGTGTGGGAATTGGGTTGGTAGATGGTGGGGGACTTGGGGGCTGTGTGGAGTCATCCGACGAGGATTGATTACACTCCTCTGGGCTGTGATATGAGGCAATTTTCGCTCCCCTTGGTCGGTTGTGGCGAGCCGAGTAAGGTACATGGCGCCTAGCCCGAATACCTCGCAGCCTCCCTCCGACTCTAGAACTGGGTCCCGCTCGGTCACCTGCATGTGTATTATTACAAAATAATTTTAACAAACGTTAGGTCCATTCCGTGAAAAAAATCTGAAAGTAATACAAGAGTGGTTCAAAATAAGATCAATTATCTACCAATTTCAACAGTATGTTAGTAGACTAACCCTTGCGTTATGATACACATATAATTACAAAGGCCATGAAGAGATTAGTATAAATTATACACCTTGATAATTAATAGCACTCCTCATGCCGCCAGCTTGAAGATGGGATTGCATGATAAATTGGTCTAGTAGGAGAAAGCAATTCCGACCAAAACTTGTCTGTGCAGTGGTTTTCCCTTAATGTGACGTAGTATTGTTTCCCCTCACCTGAATAAGCATAATCATAGAAATACACATCATAAGTCAAACAATTTTAGAGCAAATAAGAATATAAAAACATCGAAGTGATATTCTACATATTAGTTCAGTCATAGAAGTCAAAAAGTATACTTAATGTGGAAAAAAAAAACGACTAATCACAAAAGGTATTTCATACTTAATGTCACAATTTGTGGTACCAACTTAATGCAAAGAAGTTCCTGGCATATTTGATTAATCTGACCCAACATCATCGTCTGTGGATAGGTCCTCCTCATCTGAATATTCCCGCTCACTACACGCATCTTCAGAGCCAGAATTCATCATGTCATCATTAATAAAGTCTGATGAATCTATGCATTGACCATCCACATGCATGACTTCCCGTGCATCAATATGGCTAGGTGGTATATCAAGCCGATCCAATGGAGTTGACCCTGGATCAGAGTTATCACACTGCACTGGTTCATAATAATATGATGACTCATTTTCTTGATCGGCCTCATGGGTACTTGATTCGCCATCATTAATATCTGCGTTACTCCTCGACATGGACGGAATGTTGTATACATTCCTATTTGTATAGTTCTGCACAACACCCCAATTCCCTTTCACCCTTAAATCTCTTATGTAGAAACATTGATCAGCCTGACTTGCCAACACGAACGGTTCATCCTTATACCAAGTCCTGCTCAAGTTGACACTAATCATATGGTCATCCACCCGTACCCCTCGTTTTCGATCACCAACGTCAAACCAATCACATTCAAATAGGTACACCCGACGGCACTCCATGTAGCGTAACTCTATGATATTTTTAAGACAACCGTAAAAGTCTGCATTATTTGTGGCCTCGTCCCTAGTTACCAAAACCCCAGAATTTTGTGTACGTCGACGAAGTTCACAACCCTTCGTATGAAACCGCTTTCCATTTATTATGCATGCATCATATGATGCAACCCAACGATCAGGCCCGCAAGCTAACGCATACAGATCAGCTGACACATCAAGTGGGTTCTTGGTACGATGTTCCTGGATCTATAGCAATATTGTTGAAGATTTACAAGTTTTTATTATTTTCATAATTCCAAAACATGTCAAATAAATTTATGATGTCAACATAGATAAGTATGGAGGAGAACTTACACAGTGCTTGAACCAAGTTGCAAACTCGGTTTGATGCGTGCTCACGATGCTGTTTGGGTGTTGCACCCTACATTTCTCGTAGTGTTCCCTAAATTTGGAGCACATAATCGCAACACAGTTCAACAAGCGTTATGGGCATGCATATATAAAAACTTGTTAAGTTTAAGATGGAAGTAGATTTTGATCTAAAAGAGACCAATCTCCGGACAATTGTTGAGCACATACCAGATGGCTGCCTTAAAGAGTTATCTGACATCCCAAAACGATTAAAAAGATAAATTAACTTTAAACAATCTAAAATACTAGGATATGATGTTCTATTCTTTTAATTTTTAAAAGTAAATTTGAATAATTCTATATAAAACACACACTAGTTATAACATATATATAACTAATATGTGATATTATAATCAACATATAAATAATCAGATCATTAGTCTAAAGAGAGGAAAATTTCAAAGCATAAACTCTTTGCCCAAAAAGTTAGAATCTTATGTCACCCAAAAGAGCATTAAACAACATTAACCTCAGGAATATAACCAACTTATCATCAAGTACACCAATCTAGCAATAGATAACCATTTCACAAGATGGCTTGTCCCTAGCATTGGCCTTTATTATCATCCATCAGTTCAACAAAACCAACATTGAGAATGTTAATCATACTTCCATAAACAATTAAAAATAACCATTTCAAGGTATGTCCCAGCAATGGTTGCCTACTTTTTAACTTTGGATTTAGTCACAATCCAAAATAGGAGAATGTGCATAACTACACATATCAGTCCCCTTCCGTTGGGAAATTACATCTGATAGTTCAGATTTGATCTTTAGCGATTAGCTGAAAGGGCAAGAGAATTTCACAAATGGTTGTGAAATAAGCACTTTGTCACCTATTTTAGGTCCAACAAGGCAAAAATGCAAAACCCTTTGTCCCATTACTGGCCCATAAAGGAAACATCAAAACCAAAAAAGGCTGGAAGATTGAAGCAGTAAATGGGTAGTGACCGTAATGTCCAAGTCACTTAATTCTCATGCTAAAATTTTAAACACAAAAGAAAGGGCAGTCACAATTGTCATAAGTGAGCAAAAATCAGTTATCATATATAATGCTGGGGCATGCAATACCAAGATATTATGAGTTTAAACAAAACACCACTCAATTCACCATATAGTGTTAGGACGGCTGCAATAACAAGGCTATTAAATGCCACAGAACTCTGCACATGTTTCTGATCTTGTACTTTTCTGCCACTCACAGCAAATCAAGACAGGAAGTAGGCCAAAAATACTGTTTCATAGTTACCTATTTAGCAACGCACAGTCGCGGCAGGATGTGCGTGATGTTAGATAGGCTATTGCTGCACAATGGCAATCTGCTGCAAATTCAAACCAAATGCAAATTGAAACACACAATTATTTCCAAGAAAGAGACAGGGCCTAAGCAACCAATTATTACAACAATATTAGTAGTAAAACATATTATACTGCAGGTGTTTCTCAGTTGTTAAAAGTTAAGAAGTGTTATGACAGGTGATCCCTAATCTCAGATTTTCCTGCTTTGGAAGTTTTACATTAAGTTCATTGACTGCTTAATAAAATCAAAGAATTAAAAACAGATGATTATATAAGTACAAAAGAAATCAGGACAGAATTTATGGTCACCACACCCCCCCCAGCAAAAAAAAAAAGAAATCAGGACAGAATTTTCAGCATCCATGCACATTTAACTAAATTCTGGAAGACAAAAAGAAGACACGGAATTGATTAAGTTTGCCACCATTTCAGTTGCACTAGTTCAGTATTCAATAGCAGGAAATTTTCTAGGACTGCCAGCAGTGACTGTTCCGGTCTGATCTTATCATCCTTTTTGTCTTTCTGCCATCTTTTGCGGTATGCTATTCATAGTAGCAAACTTGATCAATTCTTCCATCAACAGGTGGGATATGACAAACTTGGTTTGCCGATTGGCCTGCAGTTTATTGGGAGGCCATGGTCTGAACCAACATTAATTCACATAGCATCTGTTATGCAGGTAGATTACCAAATAGTTACAGAGAAGAAGCTAGTAGTTTCTTTCTGTTTCTCACTTTTCTTCTATCCTTTGTGATTTATGTTCAGATCAAGGATATTGAATAACTCAGTTTTGCCAAAAAATATTCACATTGACATGCTGCAAACCTTTTTAGATTCTGCTTATGCATAGCATCAGTGAAAGGCATTATATGAATTATGATGAAGGGGAAGACTACAATAATTTTCAGTGTCCTAACATGTAGAGCTAATTTCATGGCAGGCCCTCTGCATGTCAGAATACAGAAAGCCGGAGGTCTTCCATGATCTTCTCAATAGGGATTAAGTGCACAGGGAATGTCCACAACATTACAGATGGTCACACATATGAGCAACTCTACACTGGATAATGATGTCCACTGAACTTCTCTTTCTTTTCTTTTCTTTTTTTCTCTTTTTTTGTGAGCACTTACTGTACTTCTCGATTATGCTATTATGTTTTTACCCAAAAGGTCTATATTACTTTTACAATTAACAATAATATGCAACATCATTCGAAAAGTAAGCATTATTCGGTTGAAGAGCTTGCAATCTTATGACCGCTGAATATCTATGTCGTTGTGTTCAAATCTTAAACTATTAGACTGTCAAATTCATGTGCATCTGACACAGAGGATATATTCATGAGAAAATGATGATTTGAATGGTAGCGACGTAGTTTTTTCCTTTCTAAACTGAACCCTGAAAACTTCCTCCATAGCTGCATCCAAGTAACTATAGGAAGAATGCAAAACCATCATGTATAGATGAAAAGAAACCCGCTCAAACTACAAATATTACTGCTATCTGAAGGTGGCATGACAGATTTTTCGAGGACCAAAAACCAGATGGGTTTAATTCTTTGGTATCACTTTCACTTAATGATGCTAACCTACTTTGTATGGGGTGTTTGATAACATATTCTGGTTAAAACGTGCTCTTGAAACTAATGGGTGGTTGTTTTGGCTATGACAAATTAAAAACTGTCTGAAGGCTAGGGAAAATGATCACCACAAACCAACAACATCAAACCAGCCCCACAGGGTACTATAACAGAAACAAACCAATAAAACACAAATCATCCATGGAACAAATAAAGTATAAACCATACAAAGGAATAGATGAGAACTCAGAAATGTCAGGGACCAAAAAGTAAGAAACTGGAGAAGCACAGATTTCAAATAAAAACCCTAAGCAACTCGCTGCATAGGCCAAAAACTAAGAAACAGTTCAATACTTAATTTTCCATAGTGATAAAATCAGATAAACTAAATACCAGAGAACAGCCCAGCAGCATTTAATTTAAAATCACTAAAGCCAGTTATCTATCTTAGCAGGTCGGCTACCATTTGCATCATTATTGAACTGCAATTGGGGGTTTCAGAATGGAATATTGTTTCCATTTTACATTCAAGTTCAAATTTTAAAACTATAGTTCAATTAGGAAGCAAAAAATCAGTTGTCTAATACCGAACGAAAAGGATGGGGCTAAAAAATTATAACTTGAAGTGAACGTGGGTGTGTGGTGAGAAGCAGAGAAGGAGAAGGTGCTTACCAGTGGTCGGCAACTCAGAACTCCAACAACTTCACAAGCCGTGCAGCACCAAACCCACATTCAATCTTCGGTGGAGATAGAGAAGGGGAAACAACTGAATGCCCTAGGATTACAAAATCAGAGGGTTTTCACGAGTGAGAGAGAGAGAGATAGTGTGTGAGACAGAGAGAGAGAGAGAGAGAGAGAGAGAGAGAGAGAGAGAGAGGAAGAATGGAACCTGAAGCTTTCAGCCGTATGGACTCTGGTTCAACCTCCGTGGGAAGAAAATGGCGTGGGGGTGGTGTGGCTAAATCGCTAGAGATTTCCTTCGGCAGAAATAGGTAAGCATAGGGCATCGGTGGTCTTTTGGAGAAGGACAGAACGTATAGAGGCTGTGGAGAACGAAGGAGCAGGCCGTAGGGAATCGGGGGGTGGGTTTTGGTGGTTACAGGGGGGCGCGGGATGAGGATGAAAAATAAGACTTCGCGCCCAAAGATAGAGGTAAAGTGACGTAGTTTAGGCGATGGGAAAAGTATATTGTAATATAGCAGCGATTTTATAATCGTTGCAATAGTTATTATAAGCCCCGGCTAGTAAATGGTTTTATTAGATCATGAATTTCGTGGGGATTTTTAACTCGCCGGCAAAACATACTTTTGCCAATGAAATATTTTGCGGCGATTATTAAATCGCTGGAATATCCCCGATTTCTTGTAGTGAAATAAACTGCACATGCAATCGCTTCAGCCCAAAACTCTTTTGGTATCGACTTGCTTTTCAACATGGTTCTTGCCATATTAAGGATTGTTCAGTTCTTCCTTTCGACAAACTCCATGTTGTTGTGGCAATCTCGGAACGGTCAAGGGACGATGAATTCCATGTGTATCACAAAAGGCCTTGAATTCCATGCCTCACTCTTTTGCTTCAAAACATAAACCCATGTTTTTCGTGAATGGTCATCAATAAAAAGAAAAAAATAAGAGCTTTTACCCGGAGATGAGGGCTTGATTGGACCACAAACATCTGCATGAATAAGTTGAAGTGGCTTGGTGGCTCTTGAATTGGATTGCTTGGGAAACTCTTTCTTGAATGCTTGCCTAATAAGTAAGCTTCACATAAATTATCAGGGTGATCAATTGTTGGAATACCTTTCACCATCTTCTCTGCTCCCAAATCTCTAAGCCCCCCAAAATTTAGATGTCCATATCTCATGTGCCAAATCCATGATGGATCTTTAACACAAGTCTTTAAACACATGGCTTCGATGATCTTCATATCCAACAAGAACATGCGATTTCTTGTCAGAGAAGCCTTGGCAATAAGATTCCCTTATTTGTCTCTAAGCCAAAGAAAGCAATCTTCCATGTTTATTTTGCAACCATTTTCCATAAGTTGCCCAATACTCAAAATATTATTTTTCATCTTAGGAATGTAATAAACATTAGGAAGAATCTTCTGGCTCCCATTCTTTACCTCAAACAAAATTGTGCCTTTGCCTTTAATCTCCACCTTTGATTCATCACCAAAGCGCACATGGCCCGTCACTTTGGAGTCAAGTTCCACAAATTTGCTTCTATCACCAGTCATCTGGTTGCTAGCTCCATTATCTAGGTACCATGTACTCTTCTCACCATTGGGTTCTTCCTTAAGTGTAAGGAATAATGCGGGCTCCTCCACATCTTCCTTGTGCAAAATGAGCTTTATCTCCTCTTATACTTTCTTAGTTTGACACTCCCAAGAATAATGCCCATATTTTCCACAAGAATAACATTCAATTTGATTTTTGTCATTCTTTACCTCATCGTATCTTTCATGGTTTCCTCTTCCTTTTCCATGTCCTCTTGAAGAATTTTGATTTCTTCCTTCTTGAGAAAAATTTTGCTAAGCTTTTCCTCTTCCATGACTAGGTCCTCGTCCACAGCCTCGACCTCTTCCACGTCCTTGGCCTCTTTTACCGTCTTCATAAGCTTCTCCTTTATCTTTCAATGAAAGCTTTGCTTGCAAGGATTGCTCCACTTGTTCTTACTTGCCTCGATTCATTCTTTCTTCATGAGCCTGTAAGAATCCATTTAATTCATCAATGGACATGATCTCCAAATCTTTAGATTCTTCAATGGCTACCACTACATGGTCAAATTTGAAGTTGAGAGAGCAGAGAATCTTCTCAACAACACAAACATCTTCTAATTTTTCTCCAAGCCTCTTCAGTTGATTCACCACTGCGAAAACTCTTGTGAAGTAATCTGAAATAGATTCACTCTATTTCATCAAAAGAGTTTGAAGATGCACTTACTTTACCTTTTCAACTCCCATGATGTAATTTTGAAGAGTATCCCATACTTGCTTGCAGTTTGTTTCATTGGCAACTTTCTCGAACATGTCATCGTCTAAACCTTGATGAAGAAAGGTGAGCGCACATTGATCTTTCTTCCTTTCTTTCTCCAAGGCTTCCTTTTGGGCTTGATTCAAAGACTCCTCATTTTGAGGTTGATCAAAACCTTTCTGAACAATCTCCCATAATCCTTGGGAACCAAGGATAGCCTTCATTCGAATTGCCCAATTCTCATAATTGGGATTGGCGAATTGGGGGTATTGAAGAGAAAGAGTGGCTCCTTTAGAAGACATTCTCTTGAACCAATGCTCTGATGCCAATCATGGAAACAAGATGGAGACAAACAACAAAGAAAAAATAGAAGAGGAATACGCCACTTTGTTTACATTCAATGAAACATAGTTTGAGTACATGACTATATAAATTCAAAAGAAAATTCTGGAGTCTAAGTTAATGACATTTAATGCTATTCAAGTCCTCTGGACGTAATGCACAATTTCTTAATTGATCATAATTTTCTCAATAAAAATCCAATTGATAAACTATAGCCCTTTCAAATTCTGATAAAAAAAATCCCTTCAGTTTCAGCAATAAAACCAAGTTTAATTTTTAACATCGTGAACCCAATCGGTCTCTTTTAGCTTTCAACTCCTGTACTTGAAATTGTTGCATTGGAGAAGCCAGCGAGCTGCCTTCCACATCGCTGTAACCACACCAGCATCCCTTAGGAGGAGGACCAGATACCCCTATTTTTACATCACTAAAACAAAGAGCTATGCCCGCCATTTAAAAAAAAAAAGATAAACGTTCCCCAACCCGAGAGCAACTGGAGTATCACTCCATGTCTGTCCAACGCTACTAAGCTGCACCAGCACATTTCTTGGTTGCTTCACCAAAAGGGCCTTTGCGCCGCTAGATGCTGCCCCTGGTTGATCGCTGTTACATCGTAAGTCTCCTTTTTATATCCCATGATTTTAACCACCCCACTTGGCCGATAGCCGCTGGTGACACCCACAACCACGTTTGAGAATCACCAACGTGCACCGTGAACAACTAGTACACACACAGGGCACTGTACGTGAGACCCTCTCTAGCTCTCGGTTCCACCCTCTCCCTCCACGTATTATCCCTCGGGGAGCATCTCTGCCTCTCAACCTCAAATTTTATTTTTGGTTTTGTAGTTAATTGGTTAGTGGTCTCAAGTGCAAATTAAAAGAGATCAAGTCAGGCATGTATTTTAAGTTTGACTTGGTGTTATATTATTTTTAATATATATATATATATTAAGTGGGTCAATTTTTTTGTGGGGTTAAAATTTTAAGTTGGATTGATCTTAATAGCGGCAGAACACTACTATAATAATTTGTAGTGGGCTAGGCTGAGAAGAGGGCCCATGTAGAAAGCTCATATTAATGTTCTAGCAACATAAGAAACTGCCATGGAGCATGATCCAACTTCTACAGGTGCCACTGTTGATAGACAGATTGTAGGGGCTACTATTACGAAGATACGATCGCTCCTCGATGAGCATCGCACACATTTGATCTAGGAAATGGAAAATATCATTGGCCCATTTGGTTCTCGACTGCAGGAGATTGAGGGACGTATTGTTGTCATCCAAGAGGACCTAGATAATCTTACACAGTAGCTTTATTTTTTATTAGACTTTTTTGTTTTGTAATTAACATGTTATCGATTTAATTAATATTTCTTTTTTATTTGTTATATATAGTTAGCTTGTTCTTTATCAAAAATCATTTTCCTTATTTTACTTACTAGTTTATGATAATATAAAAATGACACTATGTAGAAGGTAATGTCTTTTTAATTGTAAACTTTTATTTATCGTAATAAAATTTATTAATTAATTTTTAAATTAATTATATAAAATTCCTAGGAATATGATATATTTTTAGGTAGATTTTTTCGCTTTTGAAAATAATAAGTAATAAACTCAAATAATATTTATTGTTAATATATTTGAATTCACCATTCGAATGCTTATTATAAACATTCAAATGGTTTATAGCTCCGTTCGAACATAATAATACCATTCGAACTATCTAACAACCATCCAGATTTATTTATAACTTCTCACCAAAACATTCATTCAAACGATCATGACAACATAGGGCTGAGCACTGACACAACCGGAGTCCGACCTCTGACTCCGGCTCCAAAGGGTATATGCTCCGCTTCGGCTCCGGCTCCGACTTGTCGGAGCGGAGTCGGTGAGAAATCTTCAAAAACCAAACCCAAACGACGGAGTCGGCACCTGAAAACTTCAAAAAAATCAAAAAACAAATCAAAACCAAAACCAAATCCAAAATAGAAAAGATAAATCAAAGAGTGAGAGAGAGTGATTCGGCGTAGGGGGAGGGGAGGGAAGAGGGGGGGGGGGCGGGAAACCTAATAATAAGGTTTTGAGATGAGAGGTGAGAGAGAGCGATTCGGGATTCCGGCGCAGGGGGAGCCGGGGAGGGGAGGGAATCAGGGGGGAGAAACGAAAACCTAATGGCTAATACAATGAGAATCTGAGATGAGAGGTGAGAGAGGCAGAGAGGGATTCAGCGTAGGGGACTCGAAGGGGAGGGAATCGGGGGGAAGAAGAGAAGGGGGGGCGGGGCAAAAAGACCTAATAGAAAGCACTGAAACAGCGCCGTTTGGGGCTATTTTCACCCCAAACGGCGCCGTTTCAGTGACAGAAATTTGAAAAAAATAAAGGGTTGCGTGAAATGGCGCCGTTTAGCACTTTCTACTTCTAAATTCTACTTCTAAACAATAAAAATAAATTAATAAATAATAAGTGAGTAAAAATATATTTTAAGTTAGTAAAAATAAAATTAAGTAACAATTTAATGTGTATTATTTAATTAACTCACTAAAAAAATCACTAGTTAATTATTACTTTATTAATTATTACTAACTTAGAGAGTTATATATTAGAAATTTGACAAATTTTTTTTATTGTTGTTATATCCAAGGGAATATATTTAATAATTATGTAATTATATTGTGATATTAATTTAATATATATTAACTAATAGTATACTATTATATATATTATAGATTAGTAATATACTAATACTAATACTATTAGTCTATTAATATATAGTAAATTAGTAATATTTATTAACTTATTTACTATAGTCTATAACAAATAACTAGATGTAATAACTAGTAACTAATATATTTATTAACTTATTTACTATAGTCTATAACTAATAATAACTAGATGTAATAACTAGTAACTAATAATATGTAATAACACTAGTTACACTGCTTCTAACTTAGTGAGAGAAACTCCAGCTTCTCTCTAACCTGAGTTGAGAAGTGTTGTCTTACTTTAGGTAAGGTTGTCCTCTAATCTGCGCTCTGTTCAGATTGAGAGGGAAGGAGATGAATTCAGATCTACTTGAACAATGGGGCAAGCTTCGACTTACTGAGGCAGAACAGGTGGGGATCCAAGTTGACTTCATAGCAGAGGAAATGATCTCAAAACGAGGCAGAATGTGCCTCTTGGGACTGATAGTGGTGGACAAGCAAATAAACAGAGAGGCCTTCCAGGGTACAATGGTGAGATTATGGAAGCCACGAGGGGTGGTCCTCTTCAAAACTGTCGGGGACAACTTGTTCTTAATAGAATTCAGTAATGCGCATGACATGAATAAGGTCAAACAAGGGAAGCCATGGACATTTGACCGTAACTTAGTATGCCTCAAGGAGTATGATGGGATGATGGCACCTAAAGACATAGCATTTGATTCAGAAACAATGTGGATCCAGCTCCACAATATTCCTCTGGGTGGAATGACTAGGCAGGTTGGTGTGAGAATAGGAAGCAGTATGGGAGAGGTAGTAAATGTGGATGTGGATGAGGAAGGGATAGGTTGGGGCCCTTATTTGCGTGTTCAGGTTAATATTAATATCACACAACCTCTTATGCGAGGTATTATCAGCTCCTTCAATGGGAGCAAGGTCTGGGTAGCTTTCCAATATGAAAGGCTCCCAAGCTTCTGCTTTGGCTGTGGTACAATTAAGCATGGCATGGCTGGGTGCCCTGAACCTGCAGCAACCAGGTCATTGCATGGCAAACATGAAGCTCAATATGGTGCATGGCTTCGTGCAACCAACCAGAAAGAAGGCACCAAACTGAGTCCGATTGAGAAGGAGGTACATGGCCATAACCAGGACAGCTACCCAGCAAGAAAGGTTGATGATGATGACGTGGAAACATCGACCAACCACACAGGAAAGCAACCTGACACGCCTGTAGCTGTTGCAGAATCACAGGGAGGAACCTCTTTTCCAAGGCCAGACCATGCTCCTGTCAAGTCTGGCTACAGGAAGGACAGACGTGTGGAAAGACCAGGTATGGCTCCAATTACTTTATCAGAGGCTCTTTCTAGGGAATGGAATACTACTAGACTTAGTGAAGGGGAACCCTTAGATGCCAACTCACCACGGACCCTCGGTCCAAAGGACCTACCTTTTGACCAAGGGGAACAAACATCTCATAACCTGAGGAGTAATAGGGTCGAGGTGCTTGAGCAAGCAAAAGGGGCTGGTAATGGCACTGGTGAACAGTATAGAGAGGAAGTAAGGAACCAAGAACATATTCTCGAGGAGATTGACTTCAATATACCTCCAAAAGAGCAATCTAGGAAATGGAAGAGAAGGGCCCGAGACATAAGCTTAATGGACCATGATACCTCACTGGACATAGGAGAGAATACAAATAATCTGGACACAACTGGCACCCAGACTAGAGGCAGAAACAAAAGGAAGGGGTTTATTAAGGAATCAGCTAGGAAAAGAGGGAAAGTGACACTGCAACATGGGGGGAGAGATACCAAAGGCATGGCAGAGGCTGACTTTCAGCCCTGCCAATTCAGATGAGTATCATAAGCTGGAACTGCCGAGGGCTTGGGAACCCTCGGACAGTTAGGATCCTTAACAGGTTGGTTAAGGATAAGTGCCCCAATTTGGTTTTTCTTATGGAAACCAAATGTTCCAAGGCCAGAATTGAGACTATTAAAAGGTGTATCAAATTTGATAGTTGTTTAGTTGTGGATAGTAAAGGGAGTAGTGGAGGACTGGCCATGCTATGGAAGGATGATGTTGAGGTTCAACTTTTCAACTTTTCTAGATGGCATATCAGTGTGTATGTTAAAACTGGTGCTAGTGAGACCCCATGGATGCTAACTGGCTTTTATGGCCACCCAATGACATCTAAAAGGGCACAGAGCTGGGCCCTTCTAAAAGCTCTGAAACCAACAGCCCCCACAGCATGGATGTGTATAGGTGATTTCAATGAAATCACCAGTCAAAGTGAGAAAATGGGTGCTTTAATTAGACCCTACAAACAGCTGGAAGCCTTTCGTGAGGCCATTGAATTTTGTGATCTAACTGGACTCAATACAAGGGGTCTGAAATTTACATGGTCAAACAGGAGAAGTGGAAGGGGATTCACAAAGGAAAGACTCGATAGGGGGCTTGCTAATGAAGAATGGAACAGGAGGTTTCATAATGCAACATGTATGGTGCTCCCTGCAATAAAATCAGATCACTCCCCTCTAGTAGTATCATTGGTCAGTAGGTCTTTGGAAAGTGGCAGGAATTTCTCAAGATTCAGGTTTGAAGCTGCCTGGTCCTTAAAGACAGAATGCACTGCTATTATTCAAGCTGCCTGGTCAAAGGCAACAGGAAGTAGTGGTGCTAGTTCAGTAATCAGTGGCAAACTGGCCAACTGCTCCAAGGCACTGCAACATTGGAGTTCAACCCGAAGGAAAGAAGAGCAAGGCTCTCTCAGGCAGAAGATGAAGAGGATTGCTGACCTACAAGATGATGACATGGGCAACCATGGCCCAACAATCAAACAGCTGCAGGAAGAGGTGGAACAGGCCCTGAATGAAGAAGAACAAAAATGGAAACAAAGGGCTAAGCAACATTGGTTAAAACATGGTGACAGAAATACTCAATTCTATCACCATCAAGCCAATCAAAGAAGGAAAACAAACTCCATTACACAGATTCTAGACCAACTTGGGCAGACAGTTGAAGGCAAGAAGGAGATAGTATCGGTTTTTCATGAGTATTTTACTAACATTTTTTCCTCCACAGGTCCATCTGAATTCCAGGAATGCCTCCAAGGGATGAACCCCACAGTGACCAACAGTATGAACTCCCAGTTGCTGGCCAAGTTCACAGAACAAGAAGTTAAAGAGGCTGTGTTCCAGATGAACCCACTTGGATCCCCAGGTCCTGATGGGTTTCCAGCCCATTTTTACCAAACTCAGTGGGGGAACATAGGCAAAGAAACCTGCCAATTTGCTCTTGCCATCCTAAACCAAGGTGGTACCTTATCTAGTGTGTGAATGATACATTCATTTCACTGATACCAAAGGTCAAGAACCCAAAGAGAGTCACGGATTTCAGACCAATCAGCCTGTGTAATGTCAGCTACAAAATAGTTGCCAAGGTGTTAGCAAACAGAATTAAGGTTGTTCTTCCTGAGATAATATCAATGAACCAGAGTGCATTTGTTCCCGGTAGACTCATCACTGATAATGTACTGGTAGCATACGAGACACTCCACTCTATGCAAACAAGAATGAGAGGTAGAGCTGGTTATATGGCACTCAAGCTAGACATGAGTAAAGCCTATGACCGTGTAGAATGGGACTTCCTTAAAGCTGTTATGGTAAGGATGGGATTTGATCAAAGATTGGTTGGTTTAGTCATG
This sequence comes from Carya illinoinensis, assembly GCF_018687715.1. NCBI lineage: Eukaryota > Viridiplantae > Streptophyta > Magnoliopsida > Fagales > Juglandaceae > Carya > Carya illinoinensis. Next base: position 14,724,468 of record NC_056765.1, read on the forward strand.
GCCTGCATCACCTCAGTTTCCTACTCGATTCTGGTTAATCGAGAGGCCACCCCTTCTTTTAATCCATCAAGAGGAATTAGACAAGGAGACCCCCTCTCTCCTTATCTTTTTATCATGGTAGCAGAAGCCTTTTCATGCCTTTTGAATCAAGCTAAATTGAAGGGCAGCATCTCGAGTATACCAATTGGAACTGGGCCCATTCGTGTTAACCATCTGTTCTTTGCAGATGACAGTTTGCTTTTCTGTAAGGCCAACTCACTGGAGTGGAGCAGGATGCTGTACATACTAGAAGTCTATGAAAAGGCCTCAGGGCAGGTGATAAACAAGGATAAGACCAGCATCTACTTTAGTAGCAACACTCCAATTGAGATCCAGAACAACATCTTGAACATATCAGGAGTTAAAGCATCTGGCTCTTTTGAGAAATACCTCGGCCTACCTGCTGTTTTGGGCAGATCCAAAGGGGCAGCCTTCCACTCTCTTATCGATAGGACATGGCAAAGGATTACAAACTAGAAGACTAAGTTTCTGTCAGCTGCAGGGAAGGAAATTCTTTTGAAGGCTGTCCTACAAGCTATCCCAACTTTCACTATGGGAATTTTCATGCTCCCAGTGTCAATATCCAAGAGAATTAACCAACTGTTAAGGAAGTTTTGGTGGGGCTTTGAGGAGGACCACACTAAGGTTCAGTGGGTTAAATGGGATCAGCTAAGCCTGAGAAAGGAGAAGGGTGGTCTGGGATTAAGGGACATTAAGAGCTTTAACCTTGCTATGTTGGCAAAACAAAGCTGGCGCCTACTACAAGTTCCAAGCTCACTGCCAGCTCAGATTCTCAAACAGAAGTATTTTCCCAATGGGGCACTCTTGGACTCAATGCTGGGCAGCAGGCCATCCTATACATGGAGGAGCATCCAAAGTGGCCTACAACTCTTAAAGGAGGGACTGGTGTGGAGAATTGGTAATGGGACACGGGTAAACATATGGAAAGACAAATGGATCCCACAACCTCATACATACAAGATACAATCCATCAAACCTGAGGAAACACCCTTTTCATTAGTAGCTGACCTTATTGACCCGGATTTGAAGCAATGGAAAGAACCAGTCATCAACAGCTTGTTTTCTACAAGTGAGGTGGATGCCATCAAGTCTATTCCAATTAGCATAGGAGGTAGAGATGATCAATTAGTGTGGAATGGTACTAAAAACAGCAAATTCTCAGTCAGCAGTGCCTATCACCTTCAGAGAGAGATGGAATCCAGACTAATGGGGGGGTCCTCATGCATTGACCCTCTCTCTAGTGTTTGGAAAATCTTGTGGAAGCTGCCAACTACCCCAGCAGTCAGAATGTTCATGTGGAAAGCATGTAGTGAGGCATTACCTACCATGGCAAACTTGAAGAGAAGACACATTGTCATAGAAAGCTACTGTCCAGTATGCAAGCTGGAATGTGAGACGACTGAGCATGCTCTTTGGAGCTGTGAGGCTGCGAGGGATGTGTGGAGTCAGTGCAGGAAAAAGATCCAAAAGCTGAACCTAAACTGTGCTTCATTTAAGGAAACCTGGGGCATTCTTAGTCAGCAACTACCAGGGGAGGAGCTCATGGAAGTGGCAGTAATATGTCGTTCTCTATGGACCAGAAGAAATGGTTTTATTTATGGTAAGGGTTTTATGCACCCAAACCAGGTCCTAAGCAAAGCCCTGAATGAAATAGAGGCTTACAAGTCTAGTCGAGACCATCAAAGCTCCAGTCCAGCCAGTCATGGTGAGGGGTCAGCTAGTGTATGGATCAAACCTCCTGCAGGCTACTACAAATTGAACTGGGATGTAGCCATCAACACTGCTCAGGGACTGGTGGGGGTTGGTGCCATTTTGAGAGACCACATGGGAAGAAGCATCGGTACTATTCAGGCCAGAAGGAAGCTGAATTTGGATCCTTTTAGTGGGGAAGCTTATGCCTTAATGATGAGTGTGGTCTTTTGTAAGGATATTGGTGTTTCCAGGCTGGTAGTCGAGGGGGATGCAGTACAAGTCATCAGGCTTCTTAATGGCAGTGTTCTTGACTGTAGTTACGGTGGATTGGTAGTGGAAAATGCCAAGAGGGAGCTGAACTCCTTTGCTACATGGTCAGCAACTCACACGAGGAGGGAAGGCAACAAGGCAGCCCATGGCTTGGCCAGAAATGCTCTTACTCTTTCGAATGATTTGTTAGATCTTGAATTTACGCCAGTTTGTATTCAGCAGATAGTAAGAAGTGAAATGTCTGTAATGTCTTTTTAAGGAAATGAAGTATCTCTTTTCAAAAAAAAAAAAAAACACTAGTTACACTAGCACTAATAGATAATAACTTAAAGATATTAATTTAATATATATTAACTAATACTATACTATTATAATTTATATATATATATATTATATATTAGTAATACACTAATGCTAATACTATTAAATTAGTAAATTAGTAAATTAGTAATATTTATTAACTTATTTACTATAGTCTAATAACTAGATAGTCTAGATGTAATAACTACTAACTAGTAACTAATAATATCTAATAACACTAGTTACACTAGTACTAATAGATAATAACTTAATGATATTAATTTAATATATATATATATATATATATATAACTAATAGTATATTAGTATATACTATAATAGTAAATTAGTAATATTTATTAACTTATTTACTATAGTCTATAACTAATAATAACTAGATGTAATAACTAGTAACTAATAATATGTAATAACACTAGTTACACTAGTACTAATAGATAATAACTTAAAGATATTAATATATTAGTAATTTACTATATACTAATAGTCTAATACTATTAGTCTATTAGTATATAGTAAATTAGTAATATTTATTAACTTATTTACTATAAGTTTATAACTAATAACTAGTGCGAATTACTAGTATATTATTGAATTTAACTAATGATGTTAATATATAAGATATAGTTATATAAAATCTATATAATCAATTTTAATTTTTATACATTAGTATTAAATGCTATTATAAATTTATTACTTATATATTAGTGTTATATGTTATATTATACATTATTATTATAATGTTACATGTTATTAAGCATTTTAGTATTTATACATTAATATTACATGTTATTATATTTATATTTATATGATTAATATATAGAAAAACACATTTATTATTTATAAACTATGTACATTAGCGGAGCGGAGTCGGATACGGAGTCGGAGTCGGAGTCGGAATAGGGAGTCGGAGTCGGAGTCGGAGTATCGGAGTCGGATCGGAGCGGAGTTGGAGTAGGATCTGCCTGGCCTCCGACTCCAACTTTCCACCGGAAAAATCCTCCGACTCCGACTCCGACTTGTCGTAGCCGGAGCGGAGCCGGAGCGGAGTTGGAGTCGGAGTCGGATTTTTGGATTTTTGCTCAGCCCTATGTCAACATTTGAACGTGAGTTAAAATACTATTCAAACTTGTATGGGTTAGTTCGAATGGTATAGCAACTTCCCCCTCTAGAATTATGTACAACTTCCCATCAAAACTGTAGGTCGAATGGCTAAATTTCTTGTTTGAACGATTTTTACATTTCCCTTGCACAATTGTGTATATAGAGCCTCTTCTGGACGGTTACACCGTTCTCACTCACTCAACGGCAACAAATAATAAATGGACACGTCAGTCATCCACATCTAAATTCTATGAACCACATTACACACGATAGCAAAATAAAATACCCAATTACTGCTTCAGTGAAACCACTGAATACACTTGCACTCTTCTGGACAACACCTCCCTTGCACTCCACACTGCGGCACATCCCCAGCCTGTCGCAGCCCAGCGAAAGTGCCCTGTCCGTCGCAGCCCTCCTGCCCCGCAAAACTCTAGCTCGTCCGATATAGTGTTTGCGAGTGACCAAAAACCGCATATTCCTTCTTTGTTTCAGCTCCACTTCACTCTCAAGGCCCCAAACGAGAAACTCTCTCTCTCTCTCTCTCTCTCTCTCTCTCTCTCTCTCTCTCTCTCTCTCTCTCTCCCTCTCTCTCTCTCTCTCTCTCTCTCTCTCTCTCTCTCTCTCTCTCTCTCTCTTTCTCTTTTTTAATCAAATCTCATCAATCTTTACAAGGTCGGAATCGGTCGGTATCTCTCCCACCCCTCCTCATTTTTCTTTTTATTTGTGAGTTATGGTAGTCGATGTTTCCACACTTGAATCATGCCCTTGTCCCCAATATCTTTTAGACTTTACTCACCTTCACCATGTTTTCCCTACAGTTGATTGGAATATTTTGTGCTTACGATCTGATACGTTTGTGCTTTTGTTGTGTAGTGAATTTGCGATTCTTTAATTTTGGGCTAGAGTTTGGAATTTATTTGATTTTTTGTCCAATGGAGAAGTGGGTTTTTGCCGTATAGAGCTTATGATCTGTTACCTGCAAGTGAGTTTTAAGATGAGAGGAGATAACTTTGCAAATGGGTTTGTTTTTGCTATCCTATCAAATGGTGCTGATGGAGGAAGTGAGAGAGAGAGGTGAGAGAGAGAGAGAGAGAGAGAGAGAGAGAGAGAGAGAGAGAGAGGGAGATGAAAAACTGGAGCTCGGAGTGAGGGAGGGAATGATAGAGAGAGAGGGGGGGGGGAGATGGAAAACTGATTGTTACTCTGTAGTGCAGTCATAAGGTTGTAAAATAAAACGTCTACGTGGCACATTATAATTGGATGCCCTTTTTAAAGGGAAAAAGGTTGCGCCTGTTGGAAGATATTCTCTTGTGTATATATTTGTTTGAACAGTTTTTACCTTTCCCTGGCACAATTGTATATATATTCGTGCCATGACTATTATTTGAACCATTATGTAACCATTCAAATGGTAAGTAAAACATGTTTGAATGTTTTTTCAAGTGTTCGAACAATTGTTTTTTTTAGACGACATATTTCATCCCAAAAAGTCTAGTTCGAACATATATTTATTTGTTCAAACGCATAAAAAATTGCTTCCATGTTTTGAGATGAAATTTAATTTTCGTCCCAAACAAGTATTTTTAGGAATGAAATTTAATTCATTCCTAAAAAATTGTCTTTAAAAATCTGATTTCTTGTAGTGATAATTGGTTATTTTACACGGTTATCGTTATGCTCTTTATCTTTCAATGATATAGTTTTAATCCTTGAATTTGTAATTCTTTTAATTGAGTCCCTTCATCAAACTTCCATTTGAAACTTTAACAAAAATGTAATGTAGCATGCCACATGACAATAAATACAAAATAATAAGAATTTTAAACAAATCTAAATGAAAGTAATTAGGTGAATTGGGAAGTAATTAGGGTTGAGGCACTGTGGAAGTAAGATAAATTAGGAAGTATTTTCTTGTTTCTCAAAATTATTGAATAGAACAATATCAACAATGTATGTAAAAACATTTAAATATGACAATAGTTGAATAATTTATTGATGAATTAATGATAATAGGTCGAAAACAATTAACCATAAAACATGCAAGATAAGCCTACGTTGAAAATCCATCCATTGGTTATTGGCCTGACAAAAGGGAACAAATATTCGGTTTTGGCTGATATGCCAATAATTCATGCAACAAATTAATATACATGATGATATCCCATTGCAGCTAATTTACAATTTCAGTTTCATTTTCCTGTCTCGAAGATGCTTGGCCCATAGGTTGAAATGATCATATCTTTAAGAATAGGGAACTGAATCCATAAGAAGAAGAAGATTGGAACACCACCCAAACAAATAAGAGGAATTGAAATCCTTAATTGCTCATCCAGGATGATTAAAAGGGCACTGGAAAAAGTTATCATCATGGTCGCAATAGAACAAAAGAGGGTGAAAAGGCCTATTATCATTTGCCTTGGCAAGTTCTTGAGAAAATCATCTTCTGTATAACGTGAGGTAAGGATTCCCAAAAAGATCAAGACAGAAGTTGAGGATAAAAAGAAGGACAAGGCATCAGATATCATAAAGACCCTAAATAGGCCCGGATCTCGGTTGTTATCACCTGGAAGGGTAAAGGCCACTTGAAACATAATGGTAACAATGAGAATACCCACCACCGTACATGATGTTGCTGTGTCCTTCATCCATTTCTCTCCCTCTTTCATCATTTTCTCATGGTTTTGTGTAAACAATTGTCGGGGAGTGAAACCCTTCTTGTTGGTAGTTTCCTTATCCTTGGGATGGACAATTCTCTCTACCTCCTGCATGTATAGCATTAGAAAGACACTGAAAATCTAACCTTACACAGAAGAAATGGTAATTTAACAAGGTCAATGCTTCCAAATTAGATTAATCTACCTAGTCCATGTTAAATAGTCATCAGCTCCATTGAATATATACTGCTAAGTGCATAGATATGAATATATATATATATATATATGTATATTTCGGACATGTACAAGGATAGAGGAAATGACTGGAATTGATGTATATTCTATAAGACCATTGATCCTTATATATCCCAGTACCTCAACCTCTGCCTTCTACGACCTGATCAAAAAATAAAGATAGAAAAGTCTGATGGCAATCTTTCATTTCATGCTTTTTGCTTGTTAAAATATTGTTCCTGCAGTCCCAATTTGGAATAAGAAGATCGGACCGCAACAGGATGACGTTGCATTGGAAGAATTACAAAAGACTAATATTTCACCTGTATGTAATAGATGTTCAATGTGGCATTGGTGTTTCTTTCTCTGTACCATATATGAAGCTGAAAAGTTAATGTAGACTCGGGGTTGAGTCTTGTTGGAAGGGCCTACTTCATATTTTTATTTCGATTTCACTTGAGGTACTCAAGTTAGAATTAACGAGGCTTGAGAGAATCTTAATTAAGTCTTGCTCCAATCTAGGAGTATGACAAGGAATTTTTAATTAAGTTCAACTCCCAAACACTGCACAAATCTCAGGCAATTATTGTATAAGGCTACTGACTACGAGCTAGTCAATTTATAAACTTCCTTTTTTTGCTTATCACCTACAACATGAGAGAGAGAGAGAGAGAGAGAGAGAGAGAGAGAGAGAGAGGACCTTGAACCATTGTAACTCTCTTTGCATTTGTAAAGCTGCCCCCGGGATTTGATTAACCCTAGTGGAATGTTCCATCATCCCTGCCATATGTAATATGTTATTTCCATTGACATCTAATAAACATGTCAAGGAGTAGTTCTTCATCATCATATCTCTGGAGTATAGAATGCTAAAGATTTTTTCGTGACGATGCAAGACTGCAAGCATAAATATGTTTCTTTCATCTTTATCATGGACCCATATAAATTGTAGGTCCTCTTCAAGCATCTTAGAAACAAACTCGAAAATCCCTTTCTCAGTAGCCCGGCAAATGGCATCATAAACCAAACCATCTTTAAGTTGCTGAACAGTTTTTGATTCTGATACCACTTTACACATGTGAGAAAGAAGTTCATTGTACTGGTCGTGGATCTTCTTCATTTCGTACAACTGCATGATTCCTTTGACAATTATGATCAAGACATTGCCAATTAGTTAACTAGATGAAAATTATAAATAAACTAATAATAAAAAAACAAAAAACAAAACAAAATTAGTGAATGATTAATTTGATGGAGTGTACGGGGTATACCAAAGAAGTTGAGTACTCCTACGGCACAACTTCTTGAAAGTACTGCAAAGAAAACAAAAATATTTGTGCGGTGAGCTGGAACTTTATTATATTCAACCAAGCTATAAGCAAAATATTTATTTTTTTACATACTAATTCGCAGGTTTTGCAAGTTCCAATTAGTTTCTGTGTAGTGAGGAACTTTAATACTATATACAGCCAGTAAATTAATAATTAATACTTAATTATTAATGATAGAAAGCTACACCATTAATTATTTCTCACTTATTTGTCTTAATTATTATCATATTATATAGCTTTAATTAACTACTTAAAAATAATAACATATCAAATTAAATTACTAACTTGCAGCTAGCATATATAACTTAATCATTTGGAAGTAGGGCATTTGCTCATATATGTTGATACCACATCTTCCATTCTTATATTAATGAAAGGTAAGATTAGTAAATATTAAAAAATATGAATTTTTAAAAATATTAATTAGAATGAAAATTTAGTAATTCATACCGCGTAGTACAAATTAAAAATTTTATTTTATTTAAAAAAAAAACTCTTTATTCTTATCCTGAACAAATTAAAAATAAAAAATTTCTTATGCATTAACTGTTATTTGCTCTAGTTTTAAAATTATTAACTAGATTTGTTGAAAAATGTGACTTGCATAATTTAGATTATTCAATTAAATTTTTTTATTTTTTTATTTTTATTTTTTTGTAAAATATGTTTGTGAAGGCTTCGATTAATGACCATCGTTGTAAGTTTGTAACTACTTGAACGTGTCTTATATGTGTTTTGATTATTCATAATTAATTTAGATTCAATATTTTAAATAATTAGATAATATTCAGAGTACTGATATTCTTCCTATAACTATTTTACATAATCGTATTTTTCAATCAATCAATATGTTTTTTATTTGAGTTTCAAATTTTGAAATAAATATGAACCTCTATTTAGAAAATAGAAATTGTAGAAAAAAAATTGCAAAATTGAAATTTCATAGCTGCATCAATCATTGCTCTTGGAGTAATTAATCTTATATACCTAGTTTTAGATCATAGCTGATTATCATAAAAGAAAATCTGAAGATTATGGGAAAGTAAGCTAAGGCAAAATTAGCATACCTGATATGGTATTTTGATCTTTTTGATTGCTTTGGCATTGTTCTTCATTTAAAATGTTCAAACGAGTCTCAGTACTGGTCAGAGGTACGGATGGAATGCGCATACCTTTTTACCAAGAAAAAGTAATTAACAAATCCAATTAATAATATAGTAGAACTTATTATATTCTAGGTTTTGAGTGATCAATCTTCTTTTGAACGGCAAATCAAATGTTAAGTATTCCCTAGGATAACAAAGAAATAAGAGAATAAATAACTTAAAGTATAGCATCAACTTTATAACTTAAGTATATTTTTATCTTATTTTAGTAAAAGAGAATCTTTGCAAAACTATGATGATATTTGAAGTAAAATACATTAAATGCCTTCTTATTGAAATTATTTAGATTCATATTATATTTATTATTCTTGAGTTGCATTGTATATAATTTTAGATTCATATTACCTTCACTTTATCGAAAGTAGTCATGGATTTATACTTCAAATTCATTTATATTACCTTCACTTTAGTCTAATCTCAAAATTTTGGTGGGTGCAGCAAAGACAATGAGAGAAAGATTCACTAGAAGAGTTGAGGCACAATGGGGAAACCAAAGAATGAGGGTGGTATAGGGTTTAGGGACTTGGAGAGCTTCAATGAAGCTTTACTTGCCAAGCAATGTTGGTGCATGATGTAGTGTCCTTCCTCTTTGGTTGCTCAGATTTTTCAAGAAAAGTACTACAAGCAGAGGAATATCATGGAGTCTAAGCTGGGTAGGGGTCCATCTTTGATTTGGAGAAGCTTATGGTAGCAATTGGGTTGTTGAAAGAAGGTCTAAGGTGGAGAGAGGGTAATGATCAGAATGTAAAGATTTTGGGGCATAAATGGCTTCAATCTCCAACTACTTTCTATGTTCAATCTCAAGTAATGTCTTAGATCAAGATGCATGTCTACATACGCTTATTAATGTTGATGGCCATGGATGGAACAAAGAACTAATAACAGAGATTTTTGAGAATGAGGAAGCTAAGCACATTTGTAATTTACCCATGAGTCATCTTGGAGGTCCTAATAAATGTTACTAGGGATATACAAATGATGGGTCTTATACTGTGAAAAGTGGGTATTATACTGCACTTCAACAACAGAGAATGAAGAGGAGTGACTCCTCAATGGTGAGTGGATTAAAGAAAGGTTGGAAGAGGCTATGGAGCTTGGAGGTTCCAGGGACAGTGAAACACTCTTTGTGGCAAGCATGTCAAGATGTGCTGCCAACGAGGTAGAAACTTTAATGAGAAACATTTTCTTAAGGATCTTTTGTGTATGATATGTAAGGAAGAGGAAGAAACAGTCACTCATACGTTATGGAGGTGTATTGCAGCCAATGACATGGGTGGACAATACCAGCCCAGTTTATAAATTGAGTGTGAATGAAAGTGAATTCAAGGAGCTATGGAAGAGATTTAGTGATTGTTTGACATAAGTTGAACTAAAATGGATAGTTGTTGCTATATGGAGGATCTGGCTAAGAAGAAATAACTTTCTGTTTCAAGGCAAGATGGTGATTCCTAGGAAGATAATCCAAGGTATTGATGAGCTATTGGAGACATTTCATGAAGCACAGGAGAAAGGGCAGGGAGTTCATCAAGGGTGATCCGAAAGGCATATTGTTCAAAGATGGAAAAGACCAGTTGAAGGTTTTATTAAGGCCAATTGGGATGTAGCAGTTGATGAAGGTGCAAGGAGAATGGGAATTGGGGTGATTGTGCGTGATCATGAAGGGGAGATATTGGCATTGCTGTTTGTCAACAAGCCATTTCATTCAAAAACAGTTTTAGCCGAATGCTTTGCTTTGAGTAGAGCTATGGAACTATGTAGTGAACTTAACTTTGGTAATGTTATCTTTGAAGGTGATGTATAGGTGCTTGTGAAGGCAGTGAACGCTAAGGGTGAAAATTGGCTTTGGTTTGGACAAATTGTGGAAGATATACAAGAAATGCTTCAAAGGAGGGTAGATTGGAAGGTGTCATGGGTTCCAAGAAATAGAAATTGTGTGGTACATCAGTTAGCTAAGTTAAGTTTCCGTTATGAGAGTGAGATCGTAATAATCGAAGAGAGTCCTGAGATTATCTTAGGTAACGTCTTATTAGACAAACTCTGTAATTGATCTATTTTATCAATGAGATGTCCTTTTCAAAAAAAAAAATCATTCATATATATATATATATGTGTGTGTGTGTGTGTGTGATTTTAAATACATGAAATTGCGTTCTATATTTATAGAAGAAAATATACAAAGCCTCTCAAACGACCACCCAATTTACAATCACATCCACAAAGTATCAATTTTGACAATCAATTCCCTTAAACTGCCAAAAAATTGCAATGTAGCCTCTTTTCTCTTAAGAAGACAAAATTACCCCTAAAAATATTTTTAAAATTACAAAATAACTCTATCAAATAAAAATAATAAGTTTTAAATACTATTTTTTCCACATAAATATTCTTTAAGATAAAAATAATTATTCTAAAAATTAAAGAGAAATATTGTTAAGAAATATATTTTGTAAATTAGACAGGTTTGGAAGTAAGATAAGATACAAAATTCTCTTCTCATCTCATCAATACAATTTTTTCAAATTTTCACTTAAAATATAATAAACAATTCAACTTTTTCAAATCCCAAATTGCCTATTTTTTTCAAATCCTAAAACAATAATAATACTAAAAAATAATATTTTAAACTTTCACCTAAAACTAAAAATTCTCATCTCACCATCCAAATATTTGAATTTTTTTGAGTATTTTTTTAAAATATTTGAATTTTTCAATATTTGTTGTTCAATTTCTAATGTTTTAACAAGGGGTATCTGCCAATTTTTGATGGAGGGGGGGAGATTGCTAACTTTTCATAATTTGAGGGAACAATTGTTAGAATTGACAATTTTGGGGGTGAGAGGAAATTAATGTTGTAATAGTTTGAGAGGCTTTATATATTTATCCCAAATTATCTTTAATAAACATACATGCAACCGCAGGAGAATATATGTTTAGGTATTATCATGGATCGCTTGATTTCTTTTTTAATTACTAATTAGAAAAAGTAATCCAATACATATTATTGATGGTGTTTTTTAAAAATGAGCCATTAATATTGAATAATATTAAAATGAAAAGCAAGATAATTAAAGGATCAGGGTGGTAATACAGGAGTAGATGCGTTGCTTCCAAAACCCGAGCTGAATTCCACTTGGGACGGAATGATGCATAGAGGCCAATGCTAAGATGGGAGACTCGTCATTCTTGTCAAGAGCCAGTGCCAAACGTGAGCAAGTTCGGATTAATTCCAAAGCAATATCTATTAATGTGTCGTACGTACCAGGCGCATCACGTACAGAACATGCATAAAAATAGTCAAAGAGGAATTATTATTATGTATACGGCAAGAAAACAATGGCAGCCAATTAATCGATTAGAAGTTTTAAGTTTAGACTAAAATAAATTTATATATTCACGAAGGCTGTAATAAAGTAACTAATTCCACAGGATATTGTATAGAAGTTCTTAATATCTTATCAAACATTTATGTTACCAGAGAGTAAAACACGAGTTCTTACCCAAAGTTCCAGTATATATGGCACGGGTAAAAAGAGTAGCACCGTTGCAGTCTTGAATTTCCTGATTATCATCATGTGGAATTAAATCTTTTTTTGGAGTAAGATAATACAACTTGCGTGCCATTTCTATTTGCCCGAAATCAATAGCCATAACAATCGGAAGATTCCCTTTGGAATGTCTAATGCTGATCAACTCAAAGTCTATTCGAAGCATGCATACCACCATTCGCCAATTTCCAAGCACGGCTGCTATGCTTAGAGCTGTGTAACCGTCACTATCATGCAAGGCCAAGCTCTGATTCGACATCAGCTTCACCAGCTCCTCCACTATATGCTCATGTCCATATGTAACAGCAGTATGAAGAGCCGTTTGGCCTTTATCTGGGATTTTCGAATTCAATTCTTCGGGGGGTAGAGAGCCAATAATCCCTTTTGTCTCATCCAAATTACCGTCTCGCACAGCATTGTACAATTTTAAAAGCATACTGCATAACTCTTTATCATCCTGACGTTTTGCCATTTTTTCTTTACTTTCTCTGCAATATTAAGTATTCAAGAACTAAGAATTCATTTGTATTTCAAACTTATGTAAATAATAGTAAAATAATTTAATCAATTAAGATGTTTTAATGGCCCGATTTTATTCAAGTGGTGTTGAGAAACTAAATTATGAAAAACTTTAATAATTTTGTATTTTATTTATGTGTCAAAATAAGTTATAAACATATATACACAAGGAACCTACGTATGTCATAAATATGTAGTATCAATTAACAAGTCGAGCTGGCAGACATTTGGATGCCAAAAATTAACGTTTTTATAGCATTATATTAATATAATATTCTAACGTATGGAGGGAAAAAAAAACTAATTATACAAGTATTGCAACTATTTTCTTTTTCTTTTTCTTTTTTTTTTTTTTTAATGAGAAAGCAGCATTATATTTCTTTAACGAGAGATATATAATTAGGGATGGGGGATTCAACAACTTATACCTTGTCACAATAAATACAATCACAAATATGATCTCAATTCGTAGTTTGTGGAATAAAGTAAAAAATTAAAAAGACTCTTTAGACTCTTTAGGTAAAGTTTCTCACTTTTTTTGGTTTTTGAAAAGTGAGATCATCAGGAGTTGCAGTGAAAATTAATGTTACTGCTTATCCCGCGCAGGAGTGAGAAAATAACAAGTAAGATTTAAATGACTAAGTTACCACTTACTAACAAATATGAACGAAGAATCATCGTACAGACGGAGATGGCTTTTATATATACTTGGCTATCCCAATATAAATTTACCAATTTTTCCACATCTTGAACAAAATTTATATAACACAGACATATGGCTAATTAATAGTTAATACTCTTAAGATTCGTCAAGAACAAAGTATCCAACAAATTTTGTCGTTTTTTGTTTTATGTCTACGTTATATCTTATCTGTTGCAAATAATAAAGTTTTGGTTTGGATCTTGATCCATCCCGCCTTCGCTTATATATGTGATTGCTGATTTAAAAATCGGAGCCTAAACTCATTAAATAGGAACTAGAAAACAGTAGATTTAGATCTTTAATTATAGAAAACAGCTCTTATGAACTGAGAAGCACGGCTTCACTACTCTCATCATGATGTACACAGCTAGGTAATTAATACTTACGACGCTGGACTGGATCGGAGGGATTTTCTCCAAAGTTAACTTTTGGCTTCTTAGTCTGATCTTGCAGTCTCCGAAAGATCACTGACGATCAGTCTTGCAGAAATGATGACCAGCACACGACTCAAATATGCCTTGGAATTCCTTCTATATCGCTTCTTCAGTAGTGAAAGGCATGCTCGTGACCCAAATAATTGAATTAATCCTGTTGGGGTCTAATCATTTCTTTTTTCTGTCTAAAGCAGATGCCCTGAGATTCCAAATCATCTTTTTGCATTTTGGAATAGAAAGCATTCAAATCATCTTTATCCGTGCTGTAACATTTTGAAAAGATTCGGAACCATAATCATTACCGACTGGCCCGTTGTAATTATGTCGTGTGCGATGATATCAACAGCTTTGAACTTACTTTATGGTATATTATATGTTATCGTTGGATAAAAATTACCTCCTTCTAGTTTATTGGAAGCAGCTCATCAGGAGTAAAAGAAGTTCACATATAAAATATGACTCAGCAATCTTAAAGAAGGAAGAGGATAATCTTTAGATAATTACAAAATTCAAATATCTTAATAACAATAAAATTAAATCTTAATTCTTAATTTCCTGAAAATTAATCCAACATAAATAGTCCTTCAACAAAGAAGAGTTGATTTGCTGGTCATGAAGATGGAAATATCATGTGCTTCAATGACAAGGTCAAAATGTGAACTCGACTAGGCATTGAAAGATTGGTGATGGTCGCTGTAGAGGATGTATTTCGGACCTTGGTGATTGAACCAAACTAACTTGCACCAAGAAACGATGTGATCCGGTGTGCCTAATACACCTCTGATGTTCAAGTTAAAATGAAAGATAGAGAGAACCATTAATTATAAAAGATCTATAGAAAGTTACATCAAATTTACCACCGTCCATCATTTATATAGAAATAAGTATTATTTAAATAATAGTATTATCTTTTCTTTCAATCTTGATAACCCGATTATTGGGAGAAGGAGTCATATTCACAAAGGAAATGATTATCATCCTTGGACGAGTATATTGCCCTGTCCTTATGTTGGATATGATCTATGGTCAATGGTAACAATTACCATACTTACTCAGGATTGGGGAACACTTTCCACATAGGCGGGCATACCATACATTCCTTGCTCGCTGTACCGATGGACCGTACTAATGGGCTTTTATTATCCGTAGCAAGCCCAACTGGAGGGGCGCCAACTGAAGTGAATAAAGGCACCCCTTTAGTTGCGATGGCATACACCTATCGGCAAAGAATGTGACTGTCACAACCCATTCTCTAAACTTAGGAGTGTCACGTGTTTACGTACATATAACCAGATTCAGAATTAATAAATAAATTAGATAAATAAATAAAGTTTAGAATTAAATCCAACTGCATCTAATCCTTTTCTGAGTCTCTGCCCCGCTGGAGTCGTCAACTTGAATTGCAGTCGTCGCTCAGTCCTTCCCTCTCGATGAGCCCTCTATGTTAAACGCTCTCTCTTTGCCGAACACCACTGTACTTCTTCCCTACTGTTCTCTTTTAACATCACATACTTAGTGATGGTTGCTGTCAGTCCCTTGTCAAAAGTGTCGTATGGCTTCCGTAAAGCAAAAGGAGAATTTGAGCAATGATAGCCATACCATCCATTTATAATTTTTCTACAACTTTTTAATAAACTAATTTCTTTTTAAATTTTAAACGCATTAAATCAAAAGCAAAACTAAAATAAATATTTAAGATAATATTATTGTATTAATGCGTTGTAGAAAATTGTAGAATGTAATAATGCTGTCATTTCTCGGTGAATTTTAATTTCAATTACATTCTTGTCCTTCGTTTTCTCTTCGCTCCACATAGTCCAGCTTACTTTTTGAAGGAAATTACTGTAGCTTTCTAAACGATGGAGGCATTATGTTTATGACTGATTACTGTAGCTTTCTCTAAACATGTCAGGTAAATCAATCAAGCATAGCATAAGCATCACTATAATCAGTCATAATTTTAATTCTCAATATCAAATATTTTATGAAAACATTATGATAAGTATGGTTAAATTATTATGAGTTTCTTATTGAGTTATAGACTCACTTTAATTTATTTTTTAAGTTTTTAAACCATCATAAGTCAAAATATTTGTAAAAGTAAAGTTGATGGACAGGATTTAGTCTAAAGAGACATGATGGTGGCCTAGATCATATACAAAGATTTAAAGTTATGATTTTTATGACACAAATTTTGAGAAATTTTAATAAATGTTTCAGTGCAATATCTTATGATCTCAGTATTTTAATACAAAATGATTTTATTTATATAATTTATGTTCCTAGCGCTTCCTTCAGAGTAAAAGAAAAATTTTTTTAATAATTTTAAAAAAATTCTAGAGAGAGAACCTCCAACTTCTGTCTAAAAACTCCTCCAAACCGAAACTAGTTTGAGAGGGAGGGGCTCCCTCCCCCCTCCCCCAAACCTCCAACCTCTTTGTTTTCTTTTCTCTTTTTTAAGTTTGTGTTTTGCTCTCTGTTTTGTGTGTTTTTTCTCCAGTCAAATAAAGGACTGCCTACAATTTCTGGTATTCCAAGTCCAACCCACAACCCTCCATGGTAAAGATGAGCAGATCAGTGCTTGTAGTGGTGAACCGCAACTCTCCAAGCCCAACCCGCAACCATCCACTATGAATGCATGTAGGATGGATTGAGTGGAGTTGAACCTTTTGCTTGAAACGTTCTTGATGTTACATGTGCCAAAGTTAGTGGTAAGATGGTTATGGCTTGGAGAATATACGCACACTCTGTGGATTGCTATAGGTGGATTGATCTTGATGAGTTATTGAACTCCTTATATTGCTTTGACATGTGAATTTGGAAAGTGTGACTTGGTGGCCTTTGTGTGTGATTTTCTTTGATCTATTTCATTGTTTTGACATAAAAATTACTAGGAACTAACAATGAGTAAGTTGAGGGGTGTGATGAGTGCGTGGAAATGCACTCTAAATACTTATTATTGGATTAAAATGCTAAAATATAAATAGAAATCATAAAAATTAATGTGTATTCTCAAATTGAGTTTCTATTTACGTTAGAATACTCCTAAACGGTTTTTTTATATTTAATTTCAGAGTTTATAAAAGAGCAAGTCAAAACCCAGTCAAATTCAAATGAGGAGTTTCATGGAGTTTGAGAGCAATTTTGATAAAAAAAAGAAATAAAAATCACAAAAGGAAACTGCAAGAAATCTAAATCTAAAATTTGCTAGGAGATAGTTTGGATATACTTTAATATTTTGATCGTAAATTTTTACTCAAACATTAGATTGATGCGATTATTGATACATTAGAAATTTATTTTAAAGGGCTATAAATTTGTTTATAATAAGAAATACTAAATTCAAATATAGTGAACATTTTTGGCGATATTTGTTGCCACAAAAAGTCATGTCCAGCCGCAAAACTGTATAAAACATGGTTACAAATGGTCGCAAATATCTTTTTATGACAATTTGTGTGGCCGCAAATATTTATTGGCTTTGATTGCCGGAAATAATTTTCTACAAAATATAAAATAAAAATAGTATTGAAATTACCTATTACATAAAAGTAGAAAACTACACATTTTACATTATATTATAATACATAAAGCAATTACACAATTATCTGACAACATAACGCCAATCGATCTCAAACCATAATTTAAAAGAAAAGAAAAAAAGAAATCATATTAGAGACGTAATCCAAGACATAGACTTCGAACATGAAAAAGCAAATGCAAAAGCCTAATAAAGCAGAAGTACCTATGTTTAACAAAGAAAAACTACAAGAAGAAATAAAGAAAACTTCAAAAACTCAATGAACAGACCAGACCAAATAGAAACATGAAGATCTTCAAGTTTCTATCGAAAGAATCCTACATTGACAATGACACTAATATATGAGCTTTTTAATATTAGGACCCTACATTCACAATGATAGTCTGATATTCAATATTCAGAATTTTAAAGCTATTTAGAATATTTATTGCTTAATAATTTGGACTAAATGGTGTGAAGCCTGACAAATAAATAAAACCCACAATTGAGAATAACAAGGACGTGGCTCTCAAAGTCTCTCTCCCTCATTTTATCTTCTTCATTTCCATTTCTTTTACATTTTATATTTTATTTTTCATTATTTTTAAATTAATAAGAAAAAAAATAAGGACTATTTTTCATTGGACTATCGAAATCTTTGTGGCAGAGCATGGATGGCCTTGCAATGGGAAACAAAAAGTGGATAGGAGAGTGATAGTGATGATAACAAAAACACTAACACCAAAAATCTTAGTACATCCGATTCTTACAAAACACACTAAACACAAATTCCTGCCAAACAAGAAATATTTAAAATTTCTCTCAAGCCCTTAAACTTGTGAGATAATGAAGAAAGTTATGAATATCTATTATTCTCACAAACTTCAAGCCTTCTTCCTTGTATCCTCAAGCTAGCTAGAAGCATGCAATCTCTTGTTTTGCCAGCCACCGAAGAGATCTTAATTTTAGATTGCAAAACACCATATTGCACAATGGATTACTTAAAATCAAGCTTCATCTTTCTATTGAAGATGTCTGGAAAATAGGTCGACGTGAACATATCTTAAGAATGAGGAACTAAATCCTTGCGAAGGTGACTGTTGGAACACCAATGAAACAATTGAGAGGAATTGCAATCGGTAATTTGTCACATAGCATGATTAAAAAAGCAGTAGAAAAAGTTATCATCATGGTTGTAATAGATAAGAAAAGGGCGGAAAGACCTAGAATCATCTTTCTCGACAAAGACTTAAGAAAATCTTCTTCTGCATAACGTGATGTGAGAATTCCCAAAAACATCAAAATTGAAGTTGAGGTAAAAAAAAAAGAAGGGACAATGCATCAAATATTATAAAAACCATAAACGATGTTTTCTTTAAGAATATTGGAAGGCCTGAAGTTTGGTCATAACCACCTGGAACCGTAAAAGCTACAGTAAACATAATGTAACAATTAGAGCACCCACCACTGTACATGACGATGCTGTGTCCTTCATCCATTTCTCTTCCTTTTCCATCATGTCCTCATGGTTCTTTGTAAACAGTTGTCATGGAGTTAAATTATCTTTGTTAGTACCTACTTTAAGATTGGAGTGGGTAATATTAGAAAGACCAAAAACCTAACCTTTCACAAAATAATATATATATACACACACACACACACACGTATATATATATAAGTCATAATTTTCAAGCTTTCAAGTACGAACACATAATTTGAATAAAGTAGAAACCTAGCCAAATCTGCATTTTGATCTTAAAACTTCTAAAACTACATAATTTGAATGCATTATTTTTTATTTCATTAAAATATTTTTGTGTGCAGATATAATATATATGTATTTCAAATGTGTAAATTGAAAAGGATAAAAAGACAAGGAATGATAAGAAGAGCAATTCTAATGAGGGAGGGGAAGAGAAAGATTTTGATGGGGATTAACTAATGAGGGTTAAGAGAGAGAGAGATAGTGTGTAGCATGTATGAGACTATATATTGTACAATATAAATTTCACACTTTTATTATTATGTCTAATTTCTTTTATGAAATTAGACCATCCAAGTTAGACAGAGAGTTGGAGAACATCTCAACCCATATGTTTAGGTATGGTGTGTTCTTGAAGAAAAAAAGGGTTGTCGTTAGCATGGTTAGTAGTTTACATTGAGTTTGTTGTGTATCTTGTTTCCTTTTAAGCATAAGAAAAACTTACTGACCACAAGAGAGGAAAAGAAAACATGCCGAGTAGAGAGAGAGAGAAGACCTTAAACCATTATAACTCTCTTTGCATCTGTAAAGTTGCACCAGAGCTTTAATTAAGCCTAATGGAATCTTTTACTATCCCTACCATATGTAACATGCTATCATTGTTGCAATCTTTATGAGATGTCAAAGTTCTCTTCATACAATGCCTATATATAAGGCTAAAGATCTTAGAATGTCGATACAAAGCAACAAACATAAATAAGTTCCTCGAACTTGTATCTTCCATCTCCAAAAACCTCGAATCCTTGCTCACTGTTGTAGAAACAAACTCAAAAATCCCATTTTTGACAGCACCATTGATTGCAACATAAACCCCACCACTTGCAAGTTGTCGAGTTTGGGAGATTGTTGGTATCTCCTCGCACATGCAGGAAAGAAGTTCATTGTATTGGATATGGATCTTTTTCATGTCATATACTTGCTTGATTCCTTTGACAATTATTGAAACAATGCTAATTTAACTAGATGAAACCATAACAAAAAGAAAAAGAAAAAGAAAAAAGACTAAAAAAATTTCAAACAAAAAATTATCAAAATTGATTTTAATGGAATGGTATTATCTTAACTTCTATAAATTCTCAACAGACATTATAGAGACAAACTCTCTACTAAAAAGCAGAGATAGCTTTCATCCTTCTCTCTCTAGAGGAGGAGTGGGGCTTTCATCCCCCATCCTCCAAAGGAGGAGATGGTTTTCCACCCACACCCTCCATAGGAGGGGAATTACTACCTAAACCACACAAAAACAAAATCTTCCAATGTGAAAATAATGAATTACAGTATATAAAATTGTGGATCCAAAATTTCAACTTTGAAGGAAAACAAAACACAACAACACAAAATACTACACGAAAAACACTGTGGGGGTGCTTGAGGGACAGGTTGTTCTAAAGAAACCGAAGGCCCTAGTCCTAAAACTGTCATGCGTGGTCCTATAGGAGGCTCCCTTTGCGGTGATGCATGGATCACACAAGCAACTTTGACCCGCACGTGTGCCTTATGCGCCACTCCTTTCAGTAAAGTTTTTCACCAAATTGAACTATCGGCAGATTGGGAATCCTGCAGTGGAGCATGTAGTGGTCTCTGGGCTTCGAAAGCAGCAAATCGATGATTCTTCACCCTTTGAACGGAAAAACCAAAATAAAACTAGAAAAAACAAAACCCACACTAGTCTAGACCAGGTGGAAGGAAGGAGGGAGGGAGGAAGGGAGGAGCCGAACGTGGGTAACTCCAGATTAAATCCATAGCATACATCAAAGGTGGGCAACTCTAGATTAAATCCAAATCAAGATCTATTGACAGTTATGTTGTGCGAGGCGTACAAGAAAAGAATCACGAATATCAAAAAAATTAAATTATAATACCAAGGTTTCAAATGATCAAAAATAACGAACAAAGAGTTCATGTTACATAGAACTGTTCATCCAGGCTAGATGGAACCCGGATAACTGGGTTTCCGGTTACAATTTTCGGCTCGGGCCGAAAACCGCATTTACTAAACTGTATATACCCAATCCGGACCCGGGTATGAAACCCGAGTTCCGTATTATAATCCGATTAACCGAGTTTGTATATAAAGTTTAAAAAAAAACCCTAATCTCTCGTCTGCACTCTGGAGCCGTCTCCCAAGTCCCAACTTGTGTGATCTCTCTCATCTTCGCGCTCTCTCTCTCTCTCCCTTTCTCTTATCTCTGCGCCGAAAATCATTTCTCAATCTCTCTGAAACCCTAGCCATCATCTTCATCCGCGTGCCTGGTCTTCATCCTCGTGCCGTCGTCTTCCTCACCTCGCGCCATCATCTTCATCACTTTCTCTTGTAGATCTGCCTAAACCCTCTGTATGTTCCACTGTTTCTCCTCTCAGTAAGCCTCTCTCTCTCTCTCTCTCTCTCTCTCCATCTTTGAGAATTTCAGTAAGCCTAGGTTTCTGAAATCTATCTTTTTATTTTTATTTTTTTATTTTTTTTTAACATGGGTCGTTTTCCACTACTCTGCCTAGATCTGCCCTTTTTTCTCCATCTCTCTCTCTTTGTTTTGCTAGATCTGTTCTCTTTTTTTTTAAACTTAGGGTTTTTTTTTGGGTCTGTTTTTTTCTGTGATCAATGCGTTTGAAGAAATCGTTTTTTTTTTTGAAAGTGAAACACTGTTTCCTCCATTCAATAAACGGACAATTACAACTTTTGACTTGAAAATACAAGCCAAATTCTAACATTTTCTTGCTCTCCAACCCACAAATTTCTTTACGGTTGATAGGGTCTTGTCCAGTGCCTCTAGACTGTCTGAGAGACCGACCTATAGACTAACCGTCTAAGAGACAACTCTATCTTAGAGCTCCGTCTAAGATAGACCACACAACTCCCCCTCCAAAGAGTGGAGTACAAACTCTACGGACCCTAGGTCCTAGAGAGAAATTCTACGGACCCTAGGTCCTAGAGACAATGTTTCCTAATACTCCCTAAAACAAACTAAATAAACTAAAATACATAAAAATCATTCCAAAAACACAATACAAAAAACTAAAGACAACTGGACTGAAGAAAACACTTAGGCCCAGCCCAAACAAAAGGTCCAGCCTATTTGCAAGTAGGGAACACGTGGCCCAGATAGGCTGAAGGAAACAAGGGACACTGCTAGGGTTTCATCTCTACACCTCCCGCCGCCCCCCTTCTTCTCTTTTTTTTTTTTTTTATTATTGAGCAACATTTGATCTATGCTGACACTCGACGCCGACCCACTGCCAAAATCAAAGAGAAGGGAGGCCAACTGCCGTCTTGATCCAGAGCCGTTTCGTGCCATAAACTCTCTGTTACAAAAATAGAGCAGCACGCCTCTCGTCGACAAGCACCCCTGCAATAGCCTCGCCTCGCCTCGCCTCAGTCCATCACCGTCAGCCTAGTGCCATCAAAATAGGGTAGCCAGCCTCGCCCCTGTCCAGATCCTCCGTCTTCGGTGAAACCACCATGCCTCTGTTCGCATCTCCTCTGCAATGTGCCACCCAACTTCGGGGTTGCGCTCGGGAGCATTTTATTTTTGGTTGCAGATGTTCCTTGCCTCGAGACGGCACCGTAGCTAGAGGCAAAACTAAGCCACCATAACCACAAGCATCGACTGAAAATAACCAAACAAAAAAATGAAAACCAGACAGAAAAACTAGACCAAACGGGAAAACATGAAACTAAAGGTGGGAGGGAGGGAGGAGCCGAGGCTCCCACCTCCCTCTAGGATGGTTTTCTGCTTGGCTGTCTAGAGAGAAGGGAGAGTTTCTCATTCCTGATAAGGTTTCTAGCTCCTGTTTGCGAATAACTTGAGCTTACAGTCGGTGCTTCGCGTTTGAACAAATCTGATGTGGGTATAAAAGTATATGTTGTATGAGATTTTTATTTTTGTTTTTTCTACTATATGGCAGTGCCCTACATCTTGTTTTGATATAGTGTCTTTCTATCGCTTTGTAAAGTGTAGTAAATGAGTTATGAATGCAATGAAAGCAAAAAGCTAAATGAGTAAGGAAAGTTTTTGGGAGGAAAACCGTGTCGTTGGGTAGGACCATGTTGGTGATGTTTCGTACCACAAAGGCCTCGCCTGATTGGAAATTCAGGACATGGGAGGGACAAACGCGAGAGTCTGAACATGCAAATACCAGAAGCTGCGCGCATAGGCCTATATATAATTATGTTTAGCTTCATCCATGCAGTACTCATGTACTGTTTTTTTTTTTATTGTAAACTAATCTAATTCACAAGCTATATAAGAATTGGGAAAAGAAATCACAAACTAATCTAATTGGCCCCTTTCACTGATATTTTTTATTATGACTTTGGGATATGAAAATTATGTGTATCATACAATATTAGATATTTGAACCTCTAAATATTACAGTACCACCCAAATAGTGTAAACCTACGTCTTTCTTATTGACAACATCAAGATTATGGGAAGGACGTGCGTATATTTTTATTCTTTTACATGACAACATCAACTCATTTTGTTTGTTTCAACAGGCTTTTGATGTGCGGTGAGCTTGTAGAGTAGATGCTTATTAACATGTATGATTAATAATCCCTTATGTCATCTTGTCAAATATTTGAAAGGGATTTTTGTCTTAATCTTTCATATGTTTAGTATAGATCTTAATCTTTCATATTTTTGTCAAATCTTTCACATGCGATTAGGAAAGTAGGATTACCTTGTTAATGAGTCTCTAGGAGCAATAAGTTGTGTCAGACAACAGTGTCAATTGGTGGCATCTTGCCAACATAATTGTATAGTTTTTATGTTGTATTATTTCTCCTTTGGTGCAAAGATCCTATTCTTCTGAACTAACCATTATTATTTCTATGCATGCTTTTCTCTTAAATTTGAATGATTGGGGTGACAGAAAGGTTGCACTTCTCATAGGGAAATGAATTGTATGCATTTTAAAAAATAGCATCTATTACTGTTGAATTTGCTATCAACATAGTTCTCAGTTCTTCCTCAGGGCAGAAATGATTTCTTCTTCTTCTTCTTCATCTTTTTTTTTTTTTTTTTTTTTTTTTGTGAAGGTGTTTGGGTTGGGGAGGGGGGGGGGGGGGGGGTGGGGTTTGCACAAAGGACTCTGGGCAGAAAGACACGTCTAGGAACTACAGTCATTGCCACATGTACTTGGTTCTTCAGCTGGTCAGGGAAGAACCAAGTATTGTGGTATACCATGGCAACATTGTGCTTGATCATGTGCTTTTCATTCAGCCTTTTTACCCAAAATATTTTGCATAATTCTTTTAGTCATATTTCTCAATCTACTTCTCATGAAAATCATAGCACATGACATCAATATTCTTAGATGATTTTCCCTTGATATCAAAGTTCACATGACATCAATATTCTTAGATGATTTGACCAATTGACTACTTTGTCCTCAAATGCAATTGCTTCTACCACATTTCATTTGTCAATTCCTTGGCTGGTTTTTCTAGAGCCATATTATAATAATTTGAATGATAGGACTTGCAAGTAATTTTGCTATAGCATTTCAATGCAAGGTTTCCTATGGAATTTACACTTTATATCCTTTTTTTTGGGCCAAGAATAATGTTTACATGTCTTTATTTACTCCTTTCCATGCAACTTAAAGTCAACTACATCGTCATCTCAATAAGAGATGTTTTCCTATTTAGTATCGCATCTCGAATATACATTACAATGTGTCAAGCGGTGATCGTAATCATGTATTTGATAAATTAGCTCCAGTGTACATAACTGTTGGAGATGGAGGAAATCAGGAAGGTCTTGCTGGAAGGTAAAGCAAGATTTACAATTTGTAAATTGCTCATTTCATTGATCTATTTTGTTTTTTGTAGGATCACTTTCAGGCCAATCACTTTAAAGTTGCTATTTGGTGTGACAATTAAATAATTGATTTTGTAATTCATATATTGTAATTTAGTATTTCGTAATGTAATGTATAAATAACAAATAATATAATATGTAGTGAATTTTATTGTAATGCATGCATACTTGCATAGATGAATATTGAAATTTTTTTTGGTTTTACATGCATTTTTATTGGGAGGCAAATTAAGTGGAACTTTGATATAGGAGTTGATGATACTTTTCAAGCTCTAAAGTGCACAATCAAATTTATTTTTTTGTTTTTTATAAAAGAAAATCAGAGCTACATGTGAAAATATTGGATATACATTTAGGCTTTTACATGATTTTAAAAAAAAAAAAAAACAAAACCCGAATCCAGGTTTTGAATCCTTATAATATCTACTTCTGACTGTAATTTCAATGCAGGTATATTATATCCTCAATCTTTACTGGCTTCGAACTTCACTTATCAATTTGAGCATAATTGGATACATCGATATCTTGATCTTTGAGATATATTAAATATAAACTAAATTATTTTGTGCTCTCTCTCTCTCTCTCTCTCTCTCTCTCTCTCTCTCTCTCTCTCTCACACAGCTCCTTGTCAAAAAATTATATAGGGCATCACCGAGTAAGCTTAGCATGTGTATTTATGCCTATGTAATGAAAAATGTGCATTGCATGTGATACCATCTAAGTAAATTAGTTATACAAATATAAAAATTAGCTTTAAAAGTGTAGTTATTTTGAGTTGGATTTTTCCCGAGCAATGCAGGGGCATCTTATAACAATTTTTAGAATGGTTATGGAGCTTCGTAGCAGGGAAGAGCCTTAAACTTGCACTTTATAATGTACAGAAAAGTTTATTTGTGTGGTGGATCCGGTTCTTTGAGCCAGAGATGATTAGCAAAAGTGAATGTTTAGCAGATGTGGTTCTTGAGTTTGCGGCAGAGAATGGCATTGCAATGAAATCACACTATGAATTATGGACATATAAAAGTGGATTGCGGTTGATACAGACATGAAGGCTATGAAATGATCTTTAGTCCAGCTTGCTTTTTTTTCTTTTCTTTTTTTTTTCTTTCTTTTTTTTTTATTCTTATTTTTTTTTTTATTATTTTATTATTATGATTTTTTAACACATGTCAATGCAACTTAATTCAAGCATATCTAACGAAATTAAAACTCAAACTTACTACATTTCCACTGCCTCTGACCCAACAAAAAGAAAAACAAATACCCAGTCCTACCCATAAAAAGCCTTTGTAACAATTGACATGCATTAACAATGAGTGGGGACTCCACTCTCCAGGCATGCATGCAATGGATAAAACCCCAAACGTATCTATTCTCAATCCCAATCCCAATAAAGAACTTGATGTTGTCAAGTGAAAGAAAAATGTGATCCTGAGTATAATACAAACTTACTGCTAAGATGTTGTCAATCTCATTCTGTACCCTCCAATTTAAACAATCCACCAACTTCTACACAAATTAGGAGCGAGATTGGGATCGCAAAGATCTACGGCACCCTTCAACTTGTGGAAACCGTGACATAAAGGGCATTATCATGTCAGCTATGAGGTGGACAGCTAGAAGAGTATGTAATGCTCCGATCCAATAGGGGTCGGAGAGTTACTTCTTAACACTTAAAATCATATCTTCAATACAAGTATAAACTCCAATTCCTCAATTACTCATAGAACTCATTGTTTCAATTCTAAAGACTACAAAACCTCAAAATAAATATCAACTTTCCAATATACCAAGTTGACAAAGCAAAACAAAACTACTAAATAAAATTCTCTAATTACCAAAGTACCATCTTTGTATATAATCCATTATGATCAATTAGCCTTATACATGTTTTCGAATCTTGATCATCAGCTGAAGCATTCAATCATCTGAAAATATTATGGAGATAGGCGATGAGTTATCAACAACTCAGTAAGCAAAACACATATACTAGTGTGTACAACATGAGCCATTTCATAAAGTTTCATATGCAGGAAACAAAAACATTTCATTTTCAGATGCAGATCTCAAAACATATTATCAGGAAAATAGAGCGACATTTTAATCTTTTCATATTCAGAAAACTAATTGTTGATATTTAAAAACACTTTGGCATAACATAACTGAACATCCTCATCTTATCATATCGTATCGTATATCATATTTAACTACCGTGGTAGAGTTGTGCTATCCCCGGTGACCAAACCAGGTAGTATCATATTGTGAAACTTTCTCTTTTTCAATCTCAGAGCTCCAAGTGTGCACACAGGAAAGAACACATAAAAGACCACTTTGTTTCCAAATTGGGTGCACTCATATCATATCATATCATATCATGTTGGTACCAAATATATCACGTGAATCATTATTATCATATCAAAACCATATTCAGAATCAAAATAATAATAGATAAGTATGTCAAAGGTTTTTCATATTCATATCATATCATATCATATCACGTGTGAAATCCATTCATATCATTTTCAAATGATCAACAATAGATCCAAAACATTTCATATCACATGGATAAAAATCTCAAATATCATATTCGCTCTTATTCACATTTTAAAACATGTCAAATATTGCTCATGTCTGCACTTTTCATGTTAAAAAACATTCTTTCTTTCAAATAGATTTCATGATTGAATGCAAAACATATAACTGAGGTCATTTTCACATTTTCTTTTCAAAACATAACATGCACATTTTTACAAACCAACCTTAGTTTATTTCTTTTTTTTTTTCTTTTTTTTTTTTTTTAATGCAAATCTAGCATAGGAATCCTGCTTATCTATACTTCTTAACCTCTCTGAATTTCCTCACAACAGTGCCAAACGAACATCAATAATCACTTATAGAAAATTCATGTCACTTGAATAAATCTCCGATTGAATAGATTTCTCGTATTTACACATAAAATACCTATTTTAATACCTCAAACCAAGAAATTCTTATAATTCCTAACATACCATCATTTTTCCATATCCATCAACATCTACTTAATCGAATTCTTATTGTAAAACATAATTGAATAACTATTCTGTTTAACACAAAAAAATCAATGAATACCGATATTTTAAAATATTTAAAATACTAATAACATATTATAAAATAGTAGAATGCTTTAACCTTTTTAAAATCCGATAAAATAAGTTGTGAAAACCTTCTCACTTAAAAATATGTTTACTTTCTTATAATTAACATAGTTATTCAAATTTACAAGAAATCTAAAAATACCCATATCATTTAAATATTCTTAACATATTCCTATATTTTATAAATATAATATTAAAAATATAATTATGTCAAAATCTATTAAAATAAACAATACCATTTCATTTAATCAGATTTAAAGCAAAAGAATTATACGGTTTTTTTTTTTTTTCGAAAGAAACCTCCTTTGTATTACTTATGAATCACTCATATACAAGTATTCCTGTGTAACAATACTTTGAACTTCCGGTGGACAACACTCCATCCAGATTTGTTCCTCATTGAAAGTAAAAGAAACTTTAACAAGTAGGTGTGCAACTTGATTACATTCCCTAAAAACATGTTGAACTTTCCACCTTTGTCTATTCTTGAGCACTCCCTTCATATCTTCTACCATTTGTCCATACCATTCCCAGCTTTCTTTCTCACTGTTTACAGCATTCACAACAACTAAAGCATCCCCTTCAAATATCACATTCTCAAAATTAAGCTCTGCACATAGCTTCATAGCTCTCCATAAAACCCGGAGCTCAGCTACAACTGGACTGCAGCAGCCTTCATTCGAGTGGCAGAGAGACACCATCACCTCCCCCCTTCCATCCCTCACCACAACCCCTATTCCCACTCTTTCATCTTTTTTATTTATACCAGCATCCCAATTGACTTTGATGCATTCACCAATAGGAGCCTTCCATTTACAACCCTGTCTTCCCCTTCCATTACTTCCCATACCCCCCTTCTTTATAGTTTGTGATGTCTGAAAATTCTCAAGTGAAATGGCAGCCTGCTCTACTATAGTTCCAGGATCTGTAAACTTATTCTCAAAAATAAAAGTGTTTCTCCTGAACCATACTCCCCTCATAACAACTGCTACTAGTTCCAGTTCCTCCTTTGCTACCGAAGCTGATAGCCTTTCCCATAATTCATAAAACTGGACTTCATTACTTGACCATTTCTGTAGAGGACTCTTCTTATCAGCCCAAACATCCATTGATCCCCTGCAACTCCATAAGGCATGAGTGATCGATTCATCCTCAGTTTCACAGATAGGACAGCAGGCATCTTTCACCACTTTTCTTTTTTTCAAATTAGTCCTGGTTGGTAAACAGTCATTTAAGGCTTTCCAAAGGAACACTTTAACAACCCCTGGTACATTCAAACCCCATAACTTTTTCCAGTTAAAAGAGTGCCCCTCTGAACTTTCCCCTTTCTCTCTTCTTTTCCTACTCACCTCCAAATGATATGCACTCTTAACACTAAAAAAGCCATCCTTTGTATAACCCCAAATCTGTTTATCAGGCAAACTAGATTTACTGATTGGTAGATTGCATACAACCATAGCTTCATTTTCATTCAGCACCTCCTTTACCAGCTCTTCCTTCCATACCCCTCTGCTACTATCAATTAACTCATTTACTCTTGCTTCACTGTTTAAAACAGCAACAGGAGATTGTATGCTGTGTGATGTCAAAGTTGGGATCCACCTATCACCCCACACTTTGATTTTCTGACCCGTACCCACCCTCCACACCAAACCATGTTTCAGTAAACCCAAAGAACTCCATAAACTCTTCCAAATCAAAGATGGCCTATGACCCAAATTTGCTTGAAGGAAATCTGAATGTCTAAAGTATTTATCTTTTAATACTCTTGCTGCCAAAGAATGAGGATCAGTGAAAATTCTCCAACACTGCTTGGCAAGTAGAGCAGTATTAAAACTTTCTAACTCTCGAAATCCCAACCCCCCTTCGGCTTTTGACATCCCCATCTTCGACCAACTCTTCCACTGAATCTTCCTTTCATTTTCCTTGAATCCCCACCAGAATTTTCCCATAACAGCAGCTATTTCCTTGCAAAGTTTCCTTGGGAGTTTGAAAACATTCATGTGATAATTAGGCACAGCTTGAATAACAGCTTTTAGAAGAACTTCTTTACCAGCAGGAGACAAAAACTTA
Source organism: Carya illinoinensis (assembly GCF_018687715.1). Taxonomy (NCBI): domain Eukaryota; kingdom Viridiplantae; phylum Streptophyta; class Magnoliopsida; order Fagales; family Juglandaceae; genus Carya; species Carya illinoinensis. The sequence goes on from NC_056765.1 coordinate 14,754,811, forward strand.
TGCTTCCAATTGTTAACCCTCTGCCAGACCCTATCCTTTATGCTTCTAAAGGAGTCATACTTAGATCTACCAACCATGATTGGCAAGCCCAAATACTTCTCACAGCTTGTAACCAATCTAGCACCCAACTCCTTTAGTACACCCTCCTTTACATTTTTCTTTGCATTAGGACTGAAAAAAATGATTGTTTTCTGCTTATTTAAACTTTGTCCCGAGGCTTGTTCATACAACTCCAATATGCTCATTATCTTCCTCCATTCACTCCAGCTAGCTTTGCCAAAAATAATACAATCATCTGCAAAGAGCAGATGAGTTACTTTTGTACCCCCTCTAGCTACTGCTACCCCCTTTAACTCTCTTGTCTCTTCTGCTGATTGAAGCATGGCACTCAAACCTTCTGCACACAACAGAAATAGATAGGGGGAAAGTGGATCCCCCTGTCTCAATCCTCTTGTTGGTCTGAACTTTTCACCTGGACTCCCATTTGTTAAGACTGCATATGAGACAGTAGACACACACTCCATGATTAAAGCCACCCACCTCTCACAAAACCCCAACTTCTCCATGATTTTTTTCAAGAAAACCCATTCTACTTTATCATAAGCCTTCGAGATATCCAATTTGAGAGCCATACTCCCCACCCTATCCTTTTGCCTTGTTTGCATTGAATGTAACACTTCAAAAGCAGTGATAACATTGTCAGTGATAAGTCTTTGAGGGACAAAAGCACTCTGAGTTCTTGAGATAACATCACCTAGAACCTTTTTTAACCTGTTTGCCAATGTCTTTGCAATGATTTTATACATAACATTGCAAAGACTGATTGGACGAAAATCATTAACAGATTCTGGTTTTTTAACTTTAGGGATCAAAGCAATAAAAGTTTGGTTCAGACCCTTATCCATCCCTCCTCCATTCAGAAATTTAAGAGCAGCCTCACACACATCTTTCCCCACAATATCCCAGTAAGACTGAAAAAAGCATGCCCCATAACCATCTGGCCCAGGTGATTTTAGTGGGCCCATCAACCTTACAGCTTCCACCACCTCCTCCCTTGTAAAAGTCTTTAACAGAAACTGGTTCATTTCATCTGTCACTTTACTTTTAACTGCACTTAAACAAGCCTCAATAGAACTACTAGAAGGAACTGCAGTTCTATAGATCTCAGAAAAATGATCCTTAAAAGCTTCAGCAATCCCTTCTTGATTCTCCCTTAGATTAGAATTCGAATCCACAACTGATAGGATCTGGTTTTTCTTTTTTCTCTGGTTTGCACAGGCATGAAAAAATTTTGTATTCTTGTCTCCCAAGCAATACCAATTTCTCTTGGCTCGTTGCTTCCATTTAAGATCCTCCTGTTCTAAAAGAAGTCCCACTTTATCCTGAAGATTTCTGAGTTCTTCAGTATTCTGTGGTCCCTCATACTCTTGCAACTTTTGAATCTTTTCAGTTAGCTTCTCTATCTCATTTGCCCTTTCTCGATCCTTCTTCTTAAACCATCCCACCAGACCCCCTTTGCATGTCTCCAACCTTGCAGAAACTCTTCTAATGGGATCCTCCATAACTCCCTTCCTATACCAACCCTGCCTAACAAGCTGCTCACACTTGTCTTCTTTGATCCAGCTAGCCTCAAATCTGAATGGAAACTTCCTTTTACCATCATATTTTTCCTCTTTTCCCATCACTGTTAATAGAATGGGAAGATGGTCTGAACATCTTCCTGTAAGACCTTCTACTTTAATCCCCCTAAACAACTCCCTCCACTGAGTATTTGCCACATACCTGTCTAATCTTTCTTTTGTAAAAGTGGTATCCGAGTGCCTGTTGCTCCAGGTGAAAAAACCACTACAACAGCCCAAATCAGAGAGGCTGTTATTCTCTAGCACCTCCCTGAATTGAACCATTTGCCCTTCCCTCCTCAAATTACCACCACTCTTTTCAGCTTGTGTTAGTATTTCATTAAAATCACCTGCAACACACCATGCTCCCTGGTTTGTAGGCCTCAATCTGTTTAACAAATCCCATGACATACTTCTTTTTCTCACATCAGGATGGCCATAAAACCCTGTAAAGAACCACTCCTTTACCTCCCCCTTACTCTTTATAAGGACATTTATATGCCACTGAGAGAAGTTTAGTAGTTCCACCTCCTCTTCCTCTTTCCAAAAAACAGCTAACCCACCCTTCCTGCCCATTGAACTCACAGCAACACATCCCTCCATCTGTAATTTTCCCTTTAACCTCTCCACCTTCCCACCATTCATCTTTGTCTCCATAAGGAACACTACTTTGGGCTGCTTATTTTTTACCATAAGGTAAAGGTCATGAACTGTCCGAGGGTTCCCAAGCCCTCGGCAGTTCCAACAAATTATTTTCATAATGCCAGGTGGGGCTGCTCAACAGCCTCCACCTCACAGAGATTATACACAGGCTCTGCTCCCTCATTCAGTCTTGCCTTTTTTCCACCCCCTAATAACAACATTTCCACATCCTCCTCAGGTATTGCACGTTTAGAATTCAGGTTTAGAGAGCAAACCTGACTCACCTGACCCCTTCCCCTTACTCTTCTCTTCCAACACTTTTTTTTCTACTTGTGTACCCTTGTCTTGCACTTCCTCTTCATCAATCTTCTCCACCTCCAAATTAACCTCTGGTATTACTGCAGATTGCTCAATAGAGATCACAGCTGAGTTGAGCCCCTCCTGCACATCTGGTTCATGGCCTTTTAATTCAGTATCTACCCTACCTCCACTCTTTTCATCTCCCTTATGTACTTTGACAGGAATTTCCTCAAACTCTACTCCTTCACTCCTTACTTCTCCTTTAGAATCCCTTATATCCATCATCCCCTCTCCATCACCACTTACATTTTCCTTTTTTTTACTTTCCTTTTGCTGACTTTGTTTCTTAATGCTCACTGATGCTCTCAACCAGGTACCAAATTGATTCTTTACAGAAAATTCCCCCACAGAACATCCCTCCCTACTATGCACTATGCATCCACATTGGAAGCACATCCTAGGAAGCTTCTCATATTGGAATGGCACCCAGATCTGACCACCTGCTACCTTGACAGTTCTACCTCGAGCCAATGGAGCTTTCAAGTTGCATTCTATTCTAACTCTCAAACATCTTCCCCATGCTCACCCCTCCTCATCTACATCTACCTCAATCACCTTCCCAACCGAGCTTCCAATCTCCTCACCCATCCTTTTATTCATATAACCGAGTGGTAAATTGTGCATTTGAATCCACAACTTCTCATAGTCAAAGTTCATTGAATTTGGCTGGATCTCACCATCATAATCTCTTAACACAAACAAATAGTTTTCAAAGAGCCAAGGACAGCCCTCTAAAACTCTCGTTTTATCCCTTGAGCTTGCAAATGTAATAACAAAACAATTCAGGCTAATTTCTTCAAAGTCCAAAGGTAAACTAACCTTCCAGATCTTCTCCATTAATCCTTTCACTGTCTGCTTCCCGATTCTCCTTGTCGTACATATCTTCCCTACTAAACTCCGTTCCCCCCTTCGTCGATCACTATCCTTCTGTCCTTCAATCGCTACAATCGGAGTGTTTTCTTCCTCACTGAGCCGCAGTCTACTCCATACCTTCTCAATCTCCTCCATCGATCCACTCTGCTCACCACCGTGAACAGAAACTTCTCTGTTTTCCTCCCACGAACGCGGGAAAAAACTGACTAACAACCTTCTCCTCCAATCGCCTTCAGACGGTTAAGAGAGAAACTTTTTACCACTATTCTTTTTCGAGAGTAGCACTGCCCTTCGAGCAAAAGAATTATACGGTTAAAATTTACTCTTGAAACCAAAATAATAAAAATCTATACTTAATAACATAATTTAAAATCTTTAAATATTTTCAGTAAAAAGAATAAAATTTCAGCGCTAACATGAATTAAAACTCAGTCCACTTAAAGACAACGTTAAGCCCAAACCACTTTAAGTATTATAATAGTGAAACTAAAACATTAACAACTCTTGCATGAAAACCAAACGTTAAAAGCAACTCAACGTAATAAAAACATTTCTAAAACTAGAGAGTTGAGCAGCAGCTTACAGAGATGAAGAAGGATAGCAACTGAAAACTGGCAGTGGGTGGGTCGATAGTGACAAACGGCTGAACAACAGAGAGAAAAAGAGTGATGAGTGAGAGAGCACGAAGAGAGAGAAGAATACTTTGGGTGCCGAAACATACCCAATGAAAGAAGAAGAAGCAGCGGCACTAATCGATGGAGGTTGAGTTTATGGGGCTTCCAATCTCGGATAAGAATGGCGGCTAACAGGTTTGAGATCCACAGTTAGTTTGTGACCAACGGTGGGGAAAGCAGGTGCTCTGTTTTCTTGTTAAGAAACAGAGGTTGTTGGTGTTTTGGAAAGGGCCGGCGGTGGTGGTGCTGCTACAGTTCCAGGCGGACACAAGGTCAGCGACGGCAGCCCTTACTTGCGTTGTGGTGGAGCTGAGAAAGAGAGGAAAACAGAGAGAGATGAAATAGAGAGAACACGGCGTGCGGAAGAGAAACGGAGAAAAGGCTGTGCGCTTTCCGAGAGGAAAAGCAACAGGGGAAATGCGTAGTGCTGGATGGAACCTTCCATGCAAAAGGAGACGACGTCAAGGTGATGACGACGAGGTTAGGCTTCCGACATGCAAGGGGCTGAAAGCACAACATGTGCTCTGTTTTTCTTGCATAAAAAAAACAGAGGTTGTTGGCTCGGCTTTGGGGTGCTAATGCTCAGTTAGTGGTGAGGCTAGAGGTGCAGGGGCAGCACGGTGGAGGATTATGGATTGTAGGCTTGCATCTTCTGTCGTGCAGGAGACAACTCGGCAAGTTGGTTTCCCTTCGGAGTTGTTGTGCTGCGAGATGGGGGCGGCGTTGTCGTTATGGCAAGGGACAAGGTGGTAGAAATTTTCTCGAGGGGCTGGGCAGTGGGGGGTACAAGTTTCCCACCATGGTGCATGGCTGTGACGTGAAGGGGTAGGGACGGTGGCAGTGTGAATGGTTTGGTTTAGGGTGGTGAAGCAGGTTCTTATAGATCATGAAGACTAACTAGTGGTTGCAGTGAACAGGAGAAACTCAGAGAGAGTGTGTGAAGATCGAGAGCAAGAGAGATATGGATAGAGAAAAGTGATCTAAGTGATGGACGGGGAATGAAATAAAGGAGAGAACTCAAAAACGGAAAGGAAGTTGAAACTTCAAACTGCCAAGACGTGGAGATAAACGAGATTTGGTGGAGGAATCTTCGGAAGTGCAGAAACTGAATTGAAAAACCGTTGGAAAGATAAAATGTTTGTGGAAAGATGAAGCTCACCCCAAACGACGTCGTGGGGGTAGGGAAGGTTACTCAGTGTTATGGTTGTGTGAAAGCAGGGGAAACAAAGAGAAGGGAAAAGAAAATATTCCAAAGGGCCAGGCTGTTACAGAGTAGCTGGCAAATTAAACATTCCATTATATAGGGAAGGTTCACCGTAGTCATGAACCGTGAGCTCTATATAATGGAAAGTAATTCAGCGTTGTTTAAGGTATTGTATCTAGAGAGAGACAGACAGACAGAGAGAGATGGAAGTAGTTATGAAGATAGTGAGAAGTTGGTGATGGACCTCAAGACTTTATTCCTAAACATGCTATTCCAGCAAGTAGGTATAAGGATAAGTTGTCATTCAGATTTTATTTGAAGTTGGCCACTGCAATAATCTTCCGCTGTAGAGTGAACAGGCTTTATTCTCCAGGAAATTTACGGAGTCCTATGGATCGGTCAGATTCTTCAAAAACAAGTGAAACAGCCCCTGTAAAAACAAAGAAACTATTACTGGTATGTTGGCACGTTGCAGCTTGGACTAAACTTGTGGATTCTTTGCTTGTAAAAGTTATACTTTAGTTGTCCACCTTTTTTGGGAGTAATTCAAGATGCAAAAGACTATTGCAAAGAGCCTCTTAGTAATTTACTGAGCATACATACTTCTTTACGAACACTGTTTTGTTGAATTATGCCATCCTGGGTTTTATTTGACTTAATTCTCCCAAAATAACTAAACACACTATGGTTCCCCATTATGGGATAATTTTTCAGTTTCTATTCGTGAGATAAAAATTTCTTATGTACCAGTAACTTCATATCTCCCTCTTCCTTTTCAAGTTCTCTTGGATTCTCTAAAATTAACAAAGATTTAGAGAGAGAGAAAGAAGAAAGAGAGGTTGAATATTTGGGAGAGAAATTCGGTTTTCAACCATGGTGGTGGTTGTTGGCACTGCTCTGTTTTGGGTGCTCTGGAAAAGGAAGGGGAGAGATTGGGGAGCAGAGGAAGTGAAGGGATAATAAATTAATAAAAAAAAAAAAGAAAAAAAAGAAAAAAGAGAGTGTATGCCGACAAGTACAAATTTTTTTAATGTATTTTTTTAAATATTTTTTATAAATAAAAAAAATCTCAAAAACATTAAAAAAATTAAGTAAAAAAATAAAAAGTATTTATTTTTTCATTTTTTTACTTAGTTCAAACTAAACTACCCGAGCAATTGAAAGAAATATAAACTACAAGTAGAAAATAGAGTCTTGGTGACTACACTAATTCCAACAACATTGTCACTGAAAGCACTGAAAGTACACAAATTAAACTTCATACAGATTCATCAGTTATTGGTTCAACAGAAAGGGAACAAACACTCGATTCTGGCTGATATGTCAATCATCCAAGGGAGTCCAGCACACATAAAACATCTTTTGTTATATACCACATATTGCACAGTGGAGTCAGTTATATTAACCTTCGATTCCTATCAAAGATGCCTCGGCAGTAGGTTGAACTGATCATGCCTACAAGAAGGCGAAACATCAGCAGAATGAAGAGGGTGGGTATAGCGAAGGCCAAACAACCGAAAGCTAATACAATCCATGATCGCTTATGTAGCTCCATTAAAATAACAATTAGAAAGACTGCCAGCATGGTCGTAATAGCGCAGAAGAGGCTGATGAGGCCTATTATCATCTGCCTCGGCAATTTCTCAAGAAAATCATCTTCTGAATAGCGTGATGTGAGGATTCCCAAAAACATCAACACTGAAACTGTGGAAAAACAGAGGGATAGGGCATCACTTATTATAAAGAAGTCAACCGACTCTGTTTTTATGAAAATTGGCAAGCCTTTTTATCGTCGTCACAACCTGGAATGGTAAAGGCCGCTGCAAATATAATGGTAACAACGAAAGCAGCCACCACAGTGCATGAAGCTGTTGTATCCTTCATCCATTTCTCTCCCTTTTCCATCAAGTTCTTATGGTCCTTCGTAAACAATTGTCGGGGAGTTAAACCTTCTTTGTTGGTACTTTCCTTAGCCTTGGGATGGACCATTTTCTTTACCTCCTGCATTTGTTAGATAGAAAGAAAATGTGTAATAAACTAATAGTAGTAGTGAATATAATGGAATGTATAAGGGATTGTAATATTGATAAAAAGCCTCACGGCAGTAGCAACACTTTCTTCGAGGGAAAGGACCTCCACAGTAGCAATGAACAGTAGAATATTCCAGATGATAGGTTAAATCTCCTACAGAGACCTTATGTACTATAATATGCATTTTACTAAAAAGTCCTTAATCTAACTGGGCTAAAGGCCCTTACAGTTTACTTAAAGGACCAACTCTTCTGCAGCTCATGGCCCATACGGCCCAGCTTCTTTATTATTTGGTTCGGCCCACCAGCAGGCCTCTCCACCAGCAGCCCACGACATCAACTGAACTCAAGTCTTCAGTTCTTCGTGTGCCCTAAGTTCTGTCTGTTTTCGTGTGCCATGTCTCAAGCCGCCGACCTCCCTTCTGCTCTTAACTTGCCCAGCCGTGTGACAACTCCCCTTTCCTTCAGAAAACCTTGCCCACAAGGTGGGGAAAATCTTCACAAAGCTGATGGTACATCTCCCAGGAAGCTTCCTCTGCAGATTGCCCATGCCAACGGACCAAAACCTCCACTACCGGTTTGTTTTTCACCTTCTTCAACCTCCGGTTTAATGCTTCAGCCGGTTCCACTTTAATGACTCCTTGTTTGTCTACAGGAGGAATGGTTGCTATGGGTAAAGCCCCTTGATTGAGTCTCGGTTTCAGCTGGGAAACGTGAAACACGTTATGGATCTGTGCAGTGGCCGGAAGCTTCAAACGGTATGCCACCTCTCCGATTCGCTGCTCTACCTCGAACGGTCCATAAAACCTTGGATTGAGTTTGAGGTTCTGCCGAGTAGTGAGGGACGATTGCCGATACGGTTGGAGCTTCAAAAATACCCAATCTCCCACTTGGTACGTTTGTTCCTTCCTTTTCAGATTAGCATATTTACTCATTCTATCTTGTGCCTTAATGAGATTTTGCTTTAACAGGACCCACAGCTGCTCACGGTCACGCAAGGTAACCTCTACTTCTTCTAACCTTGAGGTTCCTGGTACATAGCATGTTAGTTTTGGAGGTTTGTAGCCATACAATGCTTCAAATGGCGTAAGTTTGATAGATGCATGCATGCTTGAGTTGTAACACCACTCGGCTAATTCAATCCAGTGAGACCAATTCTTAGGTTTGTCCCCGACATAAGACCTTAGGTAGTTCTCAACCCACTTGTTAACAGCCTCTGTTTGCCCGTCTGTTTGAGGGTGGTAAGTTGTGCTAAAAGCCAGCTGCACTCCCTGCAAAGAAAATAATTCCTTCCAAAATCTACTTGTGAAAGTGGAGTCTCGGTCGGAAACAATTGAGCTTGGCATACCATGTAGCTTGAATACATGTTTCATAAACAGCTTCGCTACATCCTTAGCTGTGTAGGGGTGACAGAGTGGTACAAAGTGAGCATATTTTGTAAATCTATCCACAATGACCCATAAGGAGTTGAACCTCTCAGACCTAGGCAACCCATCGACAAAATCCATTGTGATATCGGTCCATGGTTTTGAGGGAATGGGTAGGGGCTGTAAGAGTCCACTAGGTAGAGTATTATCTACCTTCACCACTTGACATGTGTCGCAATTCTTTAAGAAAGCCTTCACATCCGCTTTCTGTCCAGGCCAATAAAAATCTCTTTTTAGCCTGTGTAAGGTTTTATCAAATCCCATGTGACCACCCATAGGGCTGCGATGAATTAACTCCAGTAGTTTCTGAATTAACCCCTGATTAGCTGGAATGTACAACCTATTTTTGTACAGCATCATACCATTCTTGACAGTATAGGGACTAGTGAGTTCCCCTTTTTGGTGCCTTTGCCATAATTCTTGCACTTTTGAGTCTTCTCCATAATGCCCCTTGATGTCCTCTATCCAGTCCCAAGTTGGTAATGAAATGAGTGACAAGGTGATCTCAGCTTCCTCTCCTTGCCTAGACAAGGCATCGGCTACTACATTCTCCTTTCCTTTTTCGAACTCCACGACAAAGTCATAGCCCAATAGCTTAGATATCCATTTTTGCTGCATGGGGGTTCCTATTCGTTGATCGAGTAGGAATTTAAGACTTTGATGGTCAGTCTTAATCACAAAAGCCTGTCCCAATAAGTAGGGCCTCCATCTCTGCACTGCTGAAACTAGTGCTAAAAATTCCTTCTCATACGTAGACATTCCCATAGCTCTTCCCTTTAAGGCTTTGCTGAAATAAGCCAAGGGTCTACCCTTCTGCATTAACACAGCCCCAATCGCCTCACCCGAGGCATCACACTCGATCACAAAGGGAAACTGAAAATCTGGTAGGGCCAATACAGGGGGTTGGGTTACTGCTGTTTTGAGCCTTTCAAAGGCCTCTTGGGCTCCTTCATTCCAATGGAATTTCTCCTTTTTTAAAAGGTCAGTCAACCTGGCCGCTATAGCTCCATAGCCTTTGATGAATCTTCGGTAATATCCCGTGAGGCCTAAAAAACCTCTTAGCTGTTTAACAGATCGTGGATTAGGCCATTCTAGCATAGCCTTGATCTTTTCCGGATCAGCTCTTACACCATAACCATAAATTAAATGGCCCAAGTAAGAAACTTCTTCGCACCCAAAACTGCACTTGCTGAGTTTAGCAAACAACTGGTATTGTCGTAACATGTCAAAAGTGACCCTTAAATGGCCCAGGTGGGTTGCTGCATCTGGACTGTAAACCAATATATCATCAAAAAAAACTAAAATGAATTTTTTGAGGAAAGGTTTAAAAACCTGGTTCATTAAACTCTGAAACGTTGAGGGGGCATTAGTTAACCTGAAGGGCGTAACCAAGAACTCGTAGTGACCCTCATGAGTGCGGAAGGCAGTCTTCGGAACATCTTCTGGTTTAACTCTGATTTGATGATAACCTGACCTTAAGTCAAGTTTAGAGAAAATTCTGGCTCCATGTAACTCATCAAACAGTTCCTCCACCAATGGAATCGGATATCTATCCTTAACCGTAGCACTGTTTAACGCCCTGTAATCCACACATAGCCGCCACGTACCGTCAGCCTTCCTTACCAACAAAACAGGAGATGAATAAGGACTTTGGCTAGGACGAATCACCCCTGAGCTCAACAACTCCTTAACAATCTTCTCAATCTCATCTTTCTGAAAATATGGGTAGCGATATGGGCGGACAGAAATGGGTGTTGTACCTGGTTGTAAAGTTATGGAGTGGTCATGGGAACGGTTGGGGGGTAGGCCTTTTGGGGTAGCAAAAATGTCAGTGTATAGGTTGAGTAGGTTCTGTATATTGCATGGGATTTGAGTTGGTGTGACTTGGTTGGAGTTGTCGATGAGCTGTAACATGACCCCTTTTTTCTCCATGCTGTTACAGTCTTGAATGGAGCCTTCTTCAATCCATTTGTGCCCCGTGAGCCCCTTAAGAATCACAACAGCCTGTTGGTAAGTAAACTGCATAGTTAACTCCTTGAAATTCCAAAGAATTGGCCCCAATCCTTGTAACCATTGGACACCTAAAACCATGTCACAACCTGCCAACACTAAAACATACATATCAAGTAAAAACTCAACTCCTTGAATCCCAACTTGTACTCCCTTCACCTTACCTTCACTGTCTACTAACTCCCCATTAGCCACCTTAACCCTGACCTTATCCTCTGCTACTATGGGTATGGAAACCCTTGAAAGCACTGCTGGATCCAGGAAATTATGGGTACTTCCCGAATCAATGAGAATAACGACCCACTTAGGGCCAATCTTCCCCTTCACCCGCATAATCTTTGGGCCCAATGAGCCAATAATAGCCTGTAAGGAAATCTCTGGAGTCTTTTGCATGTCCTGTCTGACCTCACACACACCTTCTTTGTCAATCTGGACAGAACACTGACCCGTGTCTTCCACTGTCTCCTCCTCCTCCTCTACAACTTCTTCAATTAAATAAAGTTTTGGGCTATTGCATCGGTGCCCTGGGTGCCATTTCGAGTCGCAATGGTAACACAAGCCTTTTTCTCTTCTTATTTTCATTTGATTTGGACTGATTTTCTGCACTGGTACTATTACCTTGTTATATGGTTGGTGATTTTCTGAAGGGTTGGGGTTCTGTGGTGGTTGGTATTTGAATGAGGCTGGTTCAACATTTTGGGACAGGTTTGGTCGTGGGTTTGGCTGTTTATGGAGGGATAGTTTTTCTTCTTGAATTCTAGCCAGCCTATAAGCTGTGAGTAGGGTGTGAGGGTTAAACATTTTAACCGTCAAACGGATATCGTCTTTTAATCCACTGATAAAGCAACTTAGTTTGTCACTTTCATCCAAACGCCTTAGCCTATTGGCAATCAGCTCAAAGGCAGTCTTATACTCCTCAACCAAACCCATCTGCCTCAGTCTAGTAATTTGTTCCACCGGATCATCATAGCTACTAGGGCCAAAACGGTCAGTAAAGCATTCACAAAATCATCCCATTCAGTTAACAAACCAGACTCATCAAGGCCTTGAAACCAAACCAAAGCCCTTCCCACCATGTGAAATGATACCAAACGTAAACGGTGGTGAGGTAAAGTATTGTGAAATGCAAAGAACTGTTTTACCTTGTACAGCCAGCCTTGTGGATCATCCCCATCAAAGGTTGGAAAGTCAATTCGTACGGATCGAGGTTGTATGTCACCCGCTTGAGGCAGCATGTGTTGTCCACTGTTTTCTCCATGGTTGCTGCTTTTTGCATGTGATTTTTGCATCTCAGAAGCGAACGCTTGAAACTGGTGCATCATGGTTTCCATTTGCATTCGGACTGCTTGCAGCTCAATACTAATGTTGGTAAATTGTGATTCAGAATTTTTTATGTATGCTTCAGTTGATTTCTTGAATGATGAAAACCCTTCATGCAGGTCCTTCAATCTAGTGCCTTCGGCCATTGGAGTTTCAGGATAGCAGGATCTGGGCTCTTGGATACCACTTGTAATAAACTAATAGTAGTAGTGAATATAATGGAATGTATAAGGGACTGTAATATTGATAAAAAGCCTCACGGCAGTAGCAACACTTTCTTCGAGGGAAAGGACCTCCACAGTAGCGATGAATAGTAGAATATTCCAGATGATAGGTTAAATCTCCTACAGAGACCTTATGTACTATAATATGCATTTTACTAAAAAGTCCTTAATCTAACTGGGCTAAAGGCCCTTACAGTTTACTTAAAGGACCAACTCTTCTGCAGCTCATGGCCCATACGGCCCAGCTTCTTTATTATTTGGTTCGGCCCACCAGCAGGCCTCTCCACCAGCAGCCCACGACATCAACTGAACTCAAGTCTTCAGTTCTTCGTGTGCCCTAAGTTCTGTCTGTTTTCGTGTGCCATGTCTCAAGCCGCCGACCTCCCTTCTGCTCTTAACTTGCCCAGCCGTGTGACAAAATGTTAGATCAAGAATGCAACCAAAACCATTCACTTGGATATAAAGTATTCTAGAAGACTTCAAATCTAACCTTAGAAGAAAGAGTTAACATAATAAGGTCAATGCTTCCAAGTTGTGATTAATCTACCACGTCCATGTTAAAATCGTCAGCTCCAATATTGAATATTATATAGTGCTAGATATATATTTCAGATATGTACGAGGATAGAGAAAAAGACTGCAACTGATCTACAAGATCAGCCCTTATCCCGACTCAGCCTCCCACGACCTGATCAAGATCCAAAGAAAGAAATGGTCTCGCAACATTTTTTTCATGCTTTTTACCTGATATAATATCTTTCAAGATCCGTAAATGCAACATGACAAGATTTAGAGACACACAAGTGAGAACTCCTCAGCATACGTTTGCTGTAGGATGAAGGCTTTCTTTATATTATAAATTGTAAGAATTACAATCAAGAGACTTAATGACAGAATATTCTAAAGCAATCAAAAAGGGATATACAAAGATATTTATTTGTTTCCTTCTTGAGTATTCTTGCTGCATTGACTTGAGGATGACGTGCATGATTTGCTGCAAGTTTCCATAACAGAGGTTTCCATAGCAGAGGGACTATCCTTAACACCCTCCGCAAGCTGACTGTGGGGCAAGATGAGACGGAAAGCTTGGATTGGAAGAAAAGAAATTGAGGCCAAGAGACACTTTTGGTGAAGAAATCTGCAATCTGAAGATTAGAGAGAATAAAGTTAACACAAAGCAGTCCAGTAGTTACTTTCTCGTGCACAAAGTGATAATCGAGATCAATATGCTTGGAGCGAGCATGAGAGACTGGGTTAGCAGACATGGAAATGGCACTTCGATTATCACAGAAAATAGTAGGAGCAGCTAAGAGAGAAATATGAAGATCATGAGGCAAATGAGTGAGCCAAGTGACTTCGGTTGCAGCTAAAGCAAGTGAGCGATACTCGGATTCTGCACTACTGCGGGAAAAAGTTGGCTGTTTCTTAGCACTCTAAGAGACTAAATTTCGACCAAGATATATGGTATAACCATATGTAAAGCGGCGAGTGTCGGGGTAGCCAGCCCAATCGGCATCGGAATAGGCTAGAAGTTGCCGAGAGGGATAAGAGTAGAGATTCAAACCAAAATGAAGAGTGCCCTTTATATAGCGTAGAATACTCTTAACTGCACGAAAGAGTTCATTTGTAGGGGCATGCATATGTTGACAAACTGTGTTAACACTATAAGCAAGCTCAGGATGTGTGATGACCAAATATTGAAGAGCCCCAACAACGGATCGATAAAGAGTTTGATTAGAGAAGGGGGAGCCAGCTTGAGTGAGTTTTTGACCAACTACCATAGGAGTAGCAACGGGCTTGCAATCTGTCATAGCCACTCGGTGAAGGATGTCAACTGCATATTTTGTTTGACTAAGGAATAAACCAGAGGAAGTAGATTGAACCTCAATGCCTAAGAAATAATGAAGAGCCCCTGGATCCTTCATAGCAAATTGATTACTAAGACTAGCAAGAAAATTGGTAAGAAGCTAAGAGTTGCTGTAGGTAACAACTATGTCATAAACACAAAGGAGAAGATCAATGGTGCCAACAGATGTGTGATACAATATATACAAGACCCAAATTGTGCGAGGTTAGAGAGAGAAACTCTCCCATCTCTCTAGAACCTCAAAAAGAAAAGCTCCCCCTAGAGGGAGGTGGGAGCTTCGGCTCCTCCCTCCCTCCTGTTCCTTTTCCTTATGTTTTCCAGTCCGTTTTAGTTTAAATCTGGTTTGGCGAATAAGATGAGATGGTCCAAATGGTGTGGCGCAAGGTGTTAGGGGTTGAGGTCTAGTTTTTTTTAAGGGAGAGGCGCCTGTTTCTCGAGGCCATAGAGTGGGGAATTAAGGCACGATCTGCTCGGTCCTGAACTGGTGGAGATGGAATGAAGACGAGGTGGCCCACGGTGTCCAAGTTGGGGTTGGTCAAAAGTAGATGAATCGCCAGAGGAGTGCATGGAGATGGAATGAAGAGGAAGTTACCCTGTACTTTTCTCAGTTGACATATGATACCAGAGAGCAGAGCTTTCTATATGGCCTGCGGAGGACCGCTAGAGAGCATGCATGTATCTGAAAGTTTTCAGACAACGGGGAGGAGCTTGGAGCCGTGAGCAGTCCTTGTATTTTGGAGTCGTGAGTAGTCCGTGAAGGAGCTTGGAGCCGTGAGCTTGGAGGAGAAGTGCTGTCTCTGCAATTGGTGGTCTCTGCACCTGGTTGGAGGGAGGGCGCCGCATGGAGAGGGAGCAGCAGCAGCAGGAAGCGATGAAAACCTAAGTGGCTCTCCCAATGGGCTGAGTTTTGTTTTGGGCTGGGCTATTTTTTTTTTTGTTTTGGGCTGGGCCCAAGGTGGTTTTTGCTTTTTGAAGTGGTGTTTTTTGTTGTATTTTGTTCTTTTAGTTTGTTTTAGATAGCGGTAGGAAACTTTGTCTCTAGGACCAAGGGTCCGTAAAGTTTAGTACTCCACTCCTTGGGAGGGGGAGTTGTGTGGGCTATCTTAGACGGTGGTCTAAGACAGAGTTAAGTCTCTCAGACAGTTAGTCTGGAGGCCTATCTCTCAGACGTTTAGTCTGGAGTCGTTGGACAAGACCCTGTCAACCGCAAAGAAATTTGTGGATTGAAGAACGTGAAAATGTTAGAATTTGACTTGTATCTTGCAGGTTAAAAGTTGTAATTGTCTGCTTTAATGATGAATGGAACAATGTTTCACTTAAAAAAAAAAACAGATGTGTGATACACAAATAAGGAGTCAACTGGGCTAGAACCAGATTTAATAAAAAAAGTACTGAACTGATGGAACCAAGCACGGATGCTTATTTAAGACCATAGAGAGCACGTTGAAGATGACAAACATGATGAGGAAAGCGTGGATCAATATATCCAGGAGGTTGATCCATATAAACTTCCATGCTAAGAGTGCAATGAAGAAAAGCGTTCTTAACATCTAGTTGATACAATGGCCAACCTGCAGAGATGGCAAGGGAAAGAATTAGACGCACAGTGGTAGCTTTCACAACAGGGATAAAGGTTTGATCATAATCAAAACTAGGAAGTTGGGTGTAGCCTTTAGCAACAAATCGCACTTTATAGTGCTCAACAGAGCCATCTGGAAGAAGCTTGGTATGAAAGACCCAATGACAGCCAACAACATTTTTGTTATGTTGGCGAGGAACCAAGGACCAAGTATGATTAGAGTGCAAGGCTTGAATTTTTTCATCCACAGTCAAAACCCACTCAGAATGTTTAGAAGCAAATTTGAAGCCACGAGGTTCCTTCAATGCAATTAAGGATTGAAAGAAGGATGTTTGAGGCAAACTGGTGATGCTGTGATATGCTTTGGGCTTGGAAATTCCAGACTTTGACTGAGTGGTCATGGGATACGTATTGCAAGAAGAAGAGAAATTAGGTGCATGAGAGAGTGGCGGTGGAGCTGAAATTGCAGTAGGTACAGAACTAGCGGCAGGTACAGAAGTGTCAGGAGCATTTTGTGGTGAAGAAACTGATGTAGAAGGCAGGATAAGTGCATAATCAGCAGCATATGGGAAACTAGCAGGTGATGATTGTAAACCTATAGAAGAAAAAGAAGAACTACTGGAAGAATATGATGGCAGAGAGTGAGAAGTATTAGGAAAAATTAGAAAAATCATTTAAGGAACTGGGAGAGACCGAACTAGCTCTTACAAAAGGGAAGATAGTTTCATCAAATACAACATGACGAGAAACAAAAACACATTGAGTTTGACGATCCAAATAGCAAAAACCTTTATGGATGGAATTGTACCCTACAAAGACACATGGAGTGGACCTAGGAGCAAGCTTGTGTGGAGCATAATGACGAAGATAAGGATAACACAAGCAACCAAATGTGTGAAAATGAGTGTAAGAGGGTGACATACCATATAACATAGCAAAGGGTGATTGACCTGGGAGAGTTGGTGTTGGAAGCAGATTGATGGTATACATAGCTCTAGAGAAGGCTTCAACCCAAAGAGAGGTAGGTGCATGAGCATAAAAAAGAAGGGTGAGATGAAGAGTAAGACTTGTCTCAGTTACATGGTGATGTTTGTGTTCAACAAGTCCGTTTTGAGCTAGAGTATAAGGACAACTGAGGCGATGCTCAATGCCAAAAGAGGACAAGTATTGCCGAAACTTATGATTAGTAAATTTTGTGCCACCATCACTTTGGAAGGTTTTGAGTTTGTGAGAAAATTGATTTTGAATAAGATTATGAAATTTAACAAAGATATGAAAGAAATCAGATTTTTGCTGAAGTGGATAGAACCATGTAAAGCAAGAATGATCATCCACAAAAATAACATAATAGTGAAAACCAAAAGAAGAAGTAGTGGGAGAGGGTCCCCATAGCTCACAATGAAGTAATTCAAAAGGAAGAGAGCTACGTTTTTCATTAATTGAAAAAGAAAAACAGTGACTTTTGCCTAATTGGCAACTATTACATAAATTGGAAGATAACATAGAGGAAGAAACAGAAATGACACCATCTTTGTTAAGAGTTTCAACAGTGCGAGTAACCGTATGACCTAAACGAGCATGTCAAATATCAGAGGAATCATGAAGACTGGTGGCATGCACATAGGTGAGAAGGGCATGATGAGCATGATGAAGAACATAGAGACTATGCTTTAGACTACCGGTTCCCAACACCACTCTCGTTCAAAGGTCCTATATAATAAATCCAGAACCAGAAAATGTAATTGAGCAATGATTATCAGAAGTTAACTTGCTAATGGAAATCAAGTTTTGGTGAGAGAGGGAACAACAAGAACATCTTTGAAAATAAGAGAGCCAAAGGGAGAGTTATGAGAGAGGGAACCCGTATGTGTTATAGGAAGAGAAGCACCATTGCCAACTACCACTTGATCTGAGCCTGAATATGGAGAAACACTAGATAACTGATTTGCATCATTGGTCATATGAGAAGAAGCACCACTATTAGTATACCAGTCAGAATCTAGCGAATCTTGCAGTGAACAAGAGGAGAAGGCTTTAGCTACATTAGCAATCTGGGAATGCTCATATCGATCCCAACAAATAAAAGCAACATGGCCAAGTTTGCCACAAATTTGACAGGTGGGTCGAGATGAGGGTGGTGGGCAAGATGCAGAGTGTTGAGGCTAAGAGTTGCTGTGGGACTTTGTGGATGGAGTTCCACAACCACGTCTAGAGCGACCATCACTACGACCATGACGAGCACCACGAGAGGGCTGCCTAGCTCCTCGATGAGCAGTGAAACCTGTGAGGTGTTCCACTTGGGAATCAAGAGACTTAACAAATAAACCATGACTCTGAGCTTTTGGCACAAGATCCTTCAATAGGGGCAGTGGTGTTTGAGACATCATAGTGGTGGAAAATGAAGAGAATTCAGCCCCTAAGCCACATTGAAACCAGTGCATCTTGTCAGTTTCATCAACAGGATGACCCATAGCATGAAGTTGATCACACAAATTTTTGACAACTCAGGAATAATCATCAACGCTATGAGTGCCTTTCTTCATCTGTTGAAGTTCATCCTTCAATATTTGAATCTCTCGAGTTTTGAACTTATGAGAGAAAAAGGCTTTAAGTGTCTGCAGGCATCAAAGGCAGATGTTAAGCCTAAGACTTCAGTCATGGCTTCTTCCGTGAGTGAAGAAAAAATTAGGCTGAGAATGAGTTGATTAGTTTGATGCCAAGTAGAATACTGAGGGTTTGGGATGGATTTATTATTGTCATCTAGAATAGTGGGTGGTGGGGAAGGATTAGAACCATCAACATACCTGAGTAAATTTTGGCTGGTAAGGAGAGGTAAAAATTGGCTCTTCCAAAGAAAATAATTGATGGAGCTGAGTTTGATGGTTAACATATGAACTATCGTGTTAAATTGAAAGGGAGAAGGGGAGGGTGACTGAGACTCCATAGGAAAAAGAAAAGAAAAGATGGATGCAAGTCCTAGGTATTCTCTGGTACCATGACAAGATTTTGAGACACACAAGTGAGAACTCCTAAGCATACGTTTGCTGTAGGATGAAGACTTTATTTATATTATAAATTGTAAGAATTACAATCAAGAGACTTAATGACAGAATATTCTAAAGCAATCAAAAAGGGATATACAAAGATATTTATTTGTTTCCTTCTTGAGTATTCTTTCTGCATTGACTTGAGGATGATGTGCATGATTTGCTGCAGGTTTCCATAACAGAGGTTTCCATAGTAGAGGGACTATCCTTAACACAATAGCATCGCAACGCCAATGCGGAACAAGAAGAAAGGTACTGCAACAGGATTTTGCACGAGGCTAATTCAAATTATTTCAAGTGGAACAAAATTTTCTACAAGTCCAAATTTTTGGTCATCTTATTGCCCATGTCAAATTATTGTGATTGCACCTAGGTCAATGAGGTTACTACTGCTTTCTAAATACTTTCACACTTCAAGATCACTAAGACTTGGTTAACCTAGGAAATGAGAGAGAGAGAGAGAGAGAGAGAGAGAGAGAGAGAGAGAGAGAGAGAGAGAGAGAGAGAGAGAGAGAGAGAGAGAGAGAGAGAGCTCCTTGTTTGTACATTCACTACCTTCAACTTTGTTTGTACATTCACTTCCTTCAAAACAAACATATGTAAGACTCATTTTTAAGAGTCTCCTTATCATGGGGTGGTTAATAAACTTTCCTAGAAGTTAATTAACAGCTTGTGATGGGAGTTATTTAGCTGGTGCAATTAAATAATTGGTGGGAAGTTATTTAACTGATAGTAACTTCCTCATGGCCAGGTGGACACACATGGGTTATGTGGTAATCCTTTAATAATATGTTCCACTTGTCCACAATTGTTGCTATGTCCATTAACATGCTCTGTGAGACCTTATTATTGCCCTGAGATAACATGCAAAAGTAATAGCAGCCAGTTTTCATCTCATGATATACTTCCATCTATTGATCCATTAGGACTCACATAACGATGGAATTGGGACCCATCCAATCACTCATTCATATGATCGTCTATATTAAGATTAAAATGCCATAGGAATCTTAATAGTTGCTAAAGGTTTTGTAATGGAGATACTTGTAAGTAATCTTCAAATAATAAAATGGTTTCTTATGCGTAGGCCGGTTGCCCTATTGTATGTTACTTTTAAAGAATGTAGGGTTTCATGACTTTATCATCAAATTCGTGTCTCTTGATTATTCCCTATTTTCTTGAATTTGTTGGTGCTACGTGTTATCGATCATTCCTGAATAGACATTTAGTCTTAAGTGTTCTATATATAAATTTTCTTTTTTGAATTAAATTAATCCTTAATAACTCTTGAATATTTCATAGATTGTATCGCACACATATACACATCCTCTTGGTGTCGTATAAGGTGTAAATATGATTTTTCACTCTGCATCTATATATCTATGTGGTATGGAAGCCCATCTATGGTTTAGTCACTCCTTTTAAGAAGGCTATAGGTATGGCGAGAAAGTAAACTCACAAATTGATGTTGGCTAGTATGATAGATTGTAAAGTTACTTTTATTATAAAATAGAACTAACGTATAATATGAAATCTCGTCAATTGTCGAGTTTACTTTTATGAATTCTCTTTGTGGCTGTAACATTTCTCTTCAAGAAAACTAGTGCTTCCTAAACTATATGAAGCCCATAAGCAAACAACAAATCCATGAGTATTTGAATCCAAGTATCCGGGAAAAAAAAGGATATTTGGCGAAGGAACGGGGGATCCTTTTGACCTATCTTGAAACTAATTCATCAAGTACTTGATGATAAAATGCATAATGGACGTTCCCCCTAAGGTGGAACGCTTATTTATCGATGCCAGCTTTTTACATCCCACAGCTTATGTAGATCACTAAGATCTGTTCAGCTTTGGTGCAAGAGTGCTCGATCAGAGGTGGCTAAGATTTGGTGACTCCTTTGGTGGTTGAGATCGGGCCACCAGGCAATCATGGATCCAAGCAGACTAATTTGGCCATCACATGTTGGCCTTGGCCACCGTAGGGTGCCCGATTTGGCCACCCCGTGTTGGGTGGCTGTTCCACTTTCATTTCTTCTTATATAAAATCAGCTTTTAATTATAATAAAAGTATTTTATTTTTATTTTTTGAGTTTCTTGGAAAATAGCTGGATGTGTGGTACATTGGAGTTGGTCCACGCGGTTTCTATTAATGATATTGGACGGAAAAATGAACAAAGGGTCCTAGACTACTTCTAATTATTAACATGTACCACAGGTTTATCTATCGCTTAAAAAAAAATGCATAGGATGCTAGATATGTCAAAAGAGGCCTAGGCACAAGGGGTGTTCCATCAAGATTTCTTATTAAATATTGTAGTTTTATTTCTCCAAATTGAACTATCAATTTAGATAGAGAATTAGATCATTAGAAGATCTCAGCCGGTATATAGGTTTAAAGAGGGTGCTGCTTGCTTTGAGGAGTAGTGTAACCCATTTCCTCTATATATTAAACAAAAAAAAAAAAAAAAAAACCATAATTACCAAAAAATAATAAATAATGGAAATATGAGAGAGAGATGACCTTGAACCATTGTAGCTCTCTTTGCATTTGTAAAGCTGCCCCTAGGAGTCGATTAAGCATTGAGGAATTCTCTACCATCCCTGCCAGATGTAGTATGTTATTACGATCTTCATCTATTAAACCTGTCAAGTAGTTCCTCATCCCCACTTGCTTCTGCTCGTA
Organism: Carya illinoinensis; assembly: GCF_018687715.1. NCBI lineage: Eukaryota > Viridiplantae > Streptophyta > Magnoliopsida > Fagales > Juglandaceae > Carya > Carya illinoinensis. The sequence goes on from NC_056765.1 coordinate 14,776,373, forward strand.
TAGAATGTTAAAGATATTTTCTTGACTATATAAGACAGCAATCATAAATATGTTTTTGTCACTATATTCCGAATCAACAGTAGGACTAAGGAGCCATTGGAAACATATATCCACCTTAATCATCTCACGAACGAACTTGAGATTTCCATTCTTGGCAGCACAGCCGATGGCAGTATAAACTAGACCATCCTCACGTTGTTGAGTGTTTGAGTCTGATATCACTTTACCCATTTGAGAAAGAAGTTCATCGTACTGTTCATGGATCTTCTTTCCTTGCCACTTCCTCAATATCCCTTTGATAATTATCGAGATCACATTGTCAATTAGTTTAACTAAACGAAATTATAAACAATTAATAATAAAATTTGTTTACTTATAATAGATATTAGAAAACTTCTACTCGAATCAAAGCTAGCAGAATATTTCTTTTCCTGCATACTAATTCGCAATTTTTGTATGTTCCCATTAGTTTCTGAGTAGTCATGAGGAACTTTATTATAATATAAATCTAATATATATATATATATACTTATTCTATTCTCAAGCGATGTGTAGAGTACACCATCCACAGGATCATCACTTGAATCATGATAATATTTAATTTTAAAATTTATCTTTTAAATCAAATTATGTTATATAAAAACTTTATAAGATGCAGTACTTATACACTGGTTAATTTGAGGATAGAATTTTTCATATATATAATATATAATATGTTAAATGTTAAAGTAATTTTCTAGAATCTACATTTATTTTTCTTTTAGAAATGTAGTAAGGTATTTTATGTAATTTTGAGTGCCGGACACACTTGCACTTGTAGAATGACACATGTTTCTCTTTCCTTCCTAGCCATTACATCTCACAATTAATTTCCTATGTTGACCACATACACTTCATTCACATACCTGTTATCATTCTATACCTCCCACTTCTTCCAATACATCCTTTCAATTATTTCTCGTGCAAATTCATACCCCCTTTTCTTGCTGGGCTCAATGAAAAGTCATGCTTATCTTGAATTGGATAAGTGTGAGAATGCTCTAGAACCATCTTCGAACCCCTATATATACCCTAGGCTAACTTCCAAGCAATTCATTCCCTCATATCCCACCAAATATTCCCAAAAGAGAGAGTTGTTGCTCAACTTTCCTCTATCTTGTGCAAGTGTTGTCCTACCCAAGTTATTTTCTATATTGATGTATTGTCTCTATCAATAAGTACATTTTATTTTTATTTATTATTATTATTATTTTTTTTTTTAAGTTTGATGGTTCTTCTATCTAATGGTTGTGAGTCCTTGGGCTAGTGTAATTTTGTTAAACTACTTGAGAATTCGTAGTTCCATATATTGGATACCATATTTCTCTACATAACTTAAGCTCAATATTATAAGCATTAGTCATGCCTCAAAGCCCTTATGCATAGTTCAATTAACCCATTTACAGCTTACGGTACTTGATATTTTCAAGTTATGCATGTATGGCGGCTGTCTTAAGTTATTGTAAGATGCCTTTTTTTTTTTTTTTTTTCTTGGCTCATTGACATTACGATCATGATCTACTCGATAACTTTCAGCTTTATTCATATTTTAATATCTCGAATTCAATCTTTTATTGGATTATACGTCTTCTTATGTCTATCATACTTGTCATAACCAAGATAGAGGAAGTTTAGCCAACCATGCAGTAGTTTCTCTTATAACTATTTTATATCTTATTTTACAATTAACCAATGTGATGGTGCTACCTCATTAAAAATTATTTTTTTATTTTTTTATTTGAGTTTCTAATAAAAACATAATCGCCCTCTATTTGGAAAAGACAATTATAAAAAAAAAAAAAATTGTAAAAATGAAATATTGTTGGTGCATGTATCGATCTTGGAGTACTAATTAATTAAGTATTGTTTGATAAGAATAAATGATGTGGCGTAAAAGGAGTAAAATTCTATGTTAGTATCAAAATTTTATATACCAACTAAAAGATCATAGATTATCACAAATGAAAATTTGAAGATGTTGGCCAAATAACAAGCCAAAATTATGGGAAAGTATGCTAAGGCAAAACTAGCATACATGATATGTTATCTTGATCATCTTGATTGATTAGGCGTTATTCTTCGTTTGTAACGTTCATACGATTATATAAGTTATAAAAGATTATAATATGATTGATTATGGAAGCTATTTATATTCATATTATAATTTTTATTCTTGATTAATTGCACTATACGAATTTTTATGACAAGAATAATCATTTTAAAAAATAAAGATAGAATTTTTTTAAGAAAACTATTTTTAAAATACTAATTGCTAATTATACGTTTCTCAAGTCTTGAATTTTTTTAATATATATTTTTTAAATCTTTGAATTTTTCAAAATTTGTTTTTAAATTTCTAATTTTGAAGGGACAATTGTTAAAATTGATAATTTCATGGCTGACAGGAAATTATATTAACATTGTGATAGTTTAAGGGGTTTTACCTATTTATCTCAGTTAACGTTTAACAAACACACAACACAATTCTGCAATGAAATGGACAATGTTAATTCAATTACCAGTTGGTCTTTGTTATCACAAATGCAAGGGATGTGTGTCCATCATTGTGAATATTTATCACGACGTCGCGATCCTTGTCAAGGTGGGATGGGGACGCCATAGCTTTCGATTAATGAACATCGATCATATTAATAACATGAAAATGACTTATTTGTGTTTCTTTTATTATTCGTAATTTAGATTTCTACTTCTCTATTTAGATTTTTACTTCTCTATTTAAAATATAAATATTTGTTAAAACATTTGCAAATATCTTTTATCGTTGTAAAAATGATGGTGGTGTATTATTTTACTCTTAGACTAAGGTTTAATTTGCTAGGAATAATATCTTTTATATGCTAAGTGTTAATAGATAGATCATCACAAGAGAAAATTATTCGAAGTTGGCCAAATTACAAGCCAAGACTTAACTAGGGAAAGCAAAGTAAGGCAAAAACATACTTGATCCGTTATGATCTTCAAATTGAATATTGTCTTTAGAAGCAATAACCAATGCAATGTGATGATTGTGATCCATACAATTTAGGAGGAAAAAAAAATGAGAGAGAGAGAGAGAGTAGACATAAAACAAGTGCTCATGTATATAGTCTCTAAGAAGGATATTCACACGTGTGAATATCCTTCTTGTGCCTTTTCCTTTAACACTCTAGTCTAAACTTTAGAATTAATACAACAAATTCTAATTAGAAATCCGAATCAACTCAGTTTGGTTTTTTAAGGTATAAAATCTGAGATCATTATATTGTTAGAATTTTATGGATGTTTGTATATATATATATATATGTGTGTGTGTGTGTGTGTGTGTGCTGTTTTTTTTTTTTTTTTTTTTTTTTTTGTAAAGAGCCAGTAGCCACCCACATAGCAGCCCTGTCCCAAGTTTATTAAGAAACCCTCACTTGTGGCGGAGGAATATCGTGGTAATAATAAGACACTTGGGGGCATACAATAAACCGCTATAAAACTAGCCCAAACCAAGTGCTAAAAAACCCAAACAAAACCAACAAACCAAAACACAAGACAACAAAAACAAAACCAACCTGCATAAAAACCAACACTAACACAACCAAGATGAAAAACCACCTAAAAAAACAAACCTATACCCGAATAGCCTGAAGACCAATTTTATCCACTTTCAAAATCCCTTTAAGCAAGTGAGTCACGTCATTGTATGAACTCCACGTACCATTCTTCTGATCAGACGCCAAACGGGCCAAGAAATCTTCTCCTGCATTGCCTTCTCTGTATATATGTTGGATCTTAACCTCCAAGGTTGCAACCATTATAACTTGTATCTTTTCCCAATAATCTTCAAGATACCATATACCACAACGCCCTTTTTGCAACCAATGAACCACTAACAGCGAATCTAATTCAATCTCCACTCTTCCAATGTATAAATCCTTACAATACTGAAGACCATAACAAAGAGCAATGAGCTCAGCTTCATTATTAGAGCCATATCCCAACTCCTTCGCAAAAGCCCAAATAAGATTCCCCTTCTCATCTCTAATAATGCCCCCTACACCCATACGACCTGGATTTCCCAAGGAACTCCCATCCACATTTAATTTAAACAAACCCGGACTTGGTTTCGTCCATTTCACCAACAGAAAGTTTTTCCTCTTCACATGTTTAACTGGAATAGAGAAAAAATTTAACTCTCTTTCATCTCCATCAGTTATCTTCTTACTAGCACGTAACCTGACACCCACCCATGCAATGGCTACCTTAATTGAACCCCAGAGAGAGCTCACAGCAACGTGTTTACCTTCCATACGTGCCTTACATCTCTACACCCAAAGGGACCAAGTCACAATAATAGGAATAAGAGCAAGCAGAGTACCTTTTTGAGTCGAATGAGTAGCACGCCTAAACCACAACTCCATAGTTGCTCTCCAAGATCTCTGCGAATCATAAGGCATCCCTAACTGTAGAGATACCCACCTCCAAATATCTGCAGCAATCCTCCCATAAACGAGGACATGATCTTGATCTTCCACACACCCCTGCGTACAACATTCACATCTTGAGACCAAAGGAATGCCCAACGAACTAATCCGATTATCAACAATAAGACTATAGTGCAAAGCCTTCCAGATGATAACCGAATATTTTTTTGGAAGAACTAAATGCCAAATCCAGGTAGCCCATTCAGATTTTGGTGCACGAACATGAACACAATCCCAAGCCGATTTTGAGGAGAAAACCCCATTCAGAGTTGGCTTCCAAATCAATAAATCTCCACCCTCTTTTTGTTCACCGAGACAATTTAGAATTTCTTCCATTTTAGTTGCCCCCACCAATCAATGTAACAAATCCACATCCCAACCATTTTGAAGCCGACATTCCCAGACTTTCAATAAAGGAAAATCAGATATATCACAAGAGTTGACAAGAGCTCCCGATTTAAGCCAAGGATCTCTCCAAAAGGACACATTTCCATCCCTCACCCTCCACCAAGCATTGCCTAAAACCTTTGGAATCATACCCACAATATGCTTCCAAAATAATGTCCCTTTCCGTTGATCTACCAATGTCACATGCTGATTTTTCACATCCTTCCAATTTCCATCGAATGCAGCATAATAAATCATCAAAATATGAGATTTTCATACGACCTACCATAAGCGGGACTCCCAAGTACTTGACCGGGAAAAAACCTTCTGAGAACGATGTCAAAAGTAAAGATCTCCTTTTCCGAGCATTAGTAGCATGCTTAGAAAAAAAGATTGAGGACTTCTCTCTACTCACCACTTGACCAGACCAGGCTTCGTATAACTCAAAGGTATCTCTAACTTCTTGAAGAGAAGATCTTCCAGCATTACCAAACAACATAATATCATCAGCATATAATAAATGAGAGAGAAGAGGCGTACCTCGGGGATGAGAGAACTGAACAATATGCCCACTCATAAACTTATGCTTTAAAAGCCTGGAGAGCACCTCCTCAACAAGAATAAACAAGTATGGCGAGAGAGGGTCACCTTGGCGCAAACCTCGCCCACTAGAGAAAAATCCTTTAGCCGACCCATTCATAACCACCGAGAACCAAGGAGTCGAAATACAATTTCTAATCAAACTGCAGAACCTCCCAGATAAACCAAATGAAACCATAACATGGATTAAAAAATCCCAGTCTATGCTATCATAGGCCTTAGCCATGTCCACTTTAATAACAGTATTACCACCCCTAACCTTCTTATTAATCATGTGTATCATTTCTTGGGCCAAAGAAATATTTTCAAATATACTTCACCCAGGAAGAAAAGCACCTTGTTCTGAAGAGATGATTCTGTTAAGGATAGGCGATAATCTTCGAACCAGAATCTTGGAAAAAGCTTTATACACCACTGAACATAAACTGATGGGGCGGAACTTATCAAAACCAGTAGGTCTCTGCATTTTCGGAATGAGAACAATGTATGACGCTGAGTAGAACCTCGGTATTGGAATGCCAAGAAAAAGTTCCTGAACCGTTGCCACCATGCCAGCTTCAACAATATCGCAACATGTCTTATAGAAACCAGAGCCAAAGCCATCTGGACCCGGGCTACTATCCACAGGAATGGAAAACATAGCCTCTTTAACCTCTTGGATTGAAGGGAGCTGAAGGAGGTTAGCATTATCCTCCTCCAAAATAGAATTTTGCACCAAATTTGACAAATCAGGAAGATCTCTTGGAGCACACGCCTGAAGAAAAGAACTGAAATAATCCACAGCACTTGAATGAATATCTTCCGGAGAATTTAAACACGTCCCATCTGGACACCTCATTTCCTGCACAAAAGGTTTATTAAGAGAAACAAAAGTTTTAAAAAACTGAGCCGAGGCCTCTCCTTTCTCCATCCACCTAAGCTTCACCTGCTGTGAAAGCCTTGTTTCTTCTCTTTTCATCCAAACTGCAAGTTCTTCCTTAGCCTCCAATAAAGCTTGCTCTGTGTCTGCTGAGAAACCCTCCTGTAGTTGGCTTTCTAACTGTTTAATTTTATTCTCAAATTCCTGGATCTTTGTCTCCGTATGGCAAAAAACACGACAATTCCAATCCTTTAAGACTATTTTCACTTTCTTTAACTTGGTAGCAAGGCCAAGAAGACCCATAGTCTCAATTGAAGCACTCCAAGTATCATTAACCACCTCCCAAAAATTACTATGAGACACCCACATTTGCTGAAATTTGAAGGAGGAAGGACCATAGCGATTCCCCAAGTTCTTAAACATAAAAGACAAAGGGGCATGATCAGAAGTTGTCCGCGCCATATATTTGCATAAAGCGTTCGGAAAATCACCTGTAGCCACAACATTCATTAAACATCTATCTAATTTCGACCAACTTCGAGCTAGACCCCTCTGACCATTACACCATGAGAATTTACTCCCCACAGCTTTCATGTCAGCGAAACCACAGTTATCAATAAAATCATTAAATTCATCTATGGCAACCCGCAATCTCGGCCTACCACCACGATGTTCCTCCTCCCCACGAATAATATTAAAATCACCTAGGCATAACCAAGGTGCATCTTTGACCGCATCAAGTTGTAACAATCTCCAAAGCTCCCTTCTTTCAACATGATTACATTTAGCATACACCACAGAAATAACAACTTGCCGAGATTCCATGCTCATAGAAACAGTCACATGTTGGGCACTATAACTAATAACCGATAACTGCAAATCTTCTTTCTAGAGTAACCAAAGCTTTCCACCAACACAAAAATTAGAAAAACAACAATCAAACTTCAACAAATGTTGCAGGCTAACCATCCTGTAATCATCAGCAAAAGGCTCAACTAACATTAGAAAATACAACTGTAATTTCCTTACCAACTTACACACCCTTCTCCGAGACGTTCTGAGGCCCCGGATATTCCAGAACATAGGATTGCAAATCATAGATTCATACGAACGGGTTTGCTAGGAACCCGGGTCGAACTTCTAAGTAAGCGTCCCCCTTTAGGCAATTTTTCCCATTTTTGGTATCACTGTCCGAGAGATAGATTTTATTTTTTCCAAGGTGTTCTCCATCCTCCTTTTCTGGTTTAGACCCACAATCATCTTTACTATGCATTCCCACAGCCTCTTGCACTGACATGTCAACATTCTGATCATCCATAGAATTTTCTACTAACCCATTTTCCTTCTCCACCTCATCAAGCCCTTCCTCAATCCCCTTACCATAATTAATAGACAACCTACATTGGTCACTTTGTTGATTACTAACCTCCATCAAAGACAAACCGAGCCCAAGATCAACATCATCAACACTCTTAGTAGCACCAGTATCACCATTCAAAACCTGAACATTTGACATATTTTCAGCTCCCATATTTGCAACTATCAGTGAGACCACCTCCAGACATCCCAACATCATTGTTTCCAGACATCCCAACATCATTGTTTCCAGACATCCCAATGGTCCCTGAATCAGGCAAAATCTCCTCAAAATTTCCATTGCTTCCAACTGTCCATGACACATGCTCAAGATTTTCAGACATCCCCACGGTCCCTGCATCGAACAAAACCACATTCGTATTTCCAATTTCCAAACCGACGGCTTGATCTTCAGGCCCCTGCGCACTAGCCAACTTCATCGAGTCCTTCATATCAGGACTCCCAATAATCCCCACATCCATAATCGGCTCAATATCTGGCGTCGCTATTTTCCCAAGCTCCTCTGCCAAAACACTTGGACCATCTTCCCCTGCCTTCTCAACATCCTCAACAATCGGCCTTACGTTCTTCATTTGGTTTTTTGAAAGACCTTGAGACTTCGGCTTCCAGACCTATAGTTGCTTCTCATCCATGTTTAACTTCCGATCCATTTTCGTTTTTGCCCCATCCTTCCATTTACATAACTGCAAATTGTGCCCCTGCATTTTACATTTAGTACAATAGGCAGACAGAGTTTCATAAACAATTTCAATATACCAACTCCATTCATGATTCGGGGTGCCTATCCAGATTCCACGAATAGGTGTTTTTCCAGCATCAACTTCCAAACACAATCTGGCCCCATCAATTTTAGTAGCACACTGTGTAGCATTATCACGACGTAAGAACCGGCCAATGGGAGCAACAATATTTTTCAAGCAAGATTCATGGAACCCACGGTAAGGCACTCCTTCAATGTCATTGGCTTCTCTAGACAGCGCCTTCACGAAATCAGCTTCGTTTGAGAACTGGACAAACACATTTCTTAGCTTTCGCATTGCCGAAACCACAGGCTGAGCGTCCAGCCCCCATCTACTCCTTATGAAAGCCCGAATAATATCAAGAGAAGGTCTTTGCTTGAGGAATTTGAGAACCATGGAGAATCTGAAGGGGGCAGCCGAACGTTCGATCTCCTGCTTAGAGAAAACCACACAATATTCACCATCTACCAACTTAGCCGGACGGAAAGGAAGGTCCACCTCCGGAAGAGGTTGCGGAGTCTGTGCGACCAGCTCAGCAAGGGACCTTTGCCGCCCAGATAGCGCCGATGACCCAAGAGGGTTTTTTGAGAGAAAAAGGGTAAAACGGTAAATAAAATAGTTTAAAAAAATCTCGTTCTTGAGCACCTAGCTAGCCTCTTTGGAATATTATCAGCCACTTCCTTCAGCTGCCATGCTTTCGCTCTACGTCCTTCGTGTGTGTGTTAGTATTACTTTAATTCGCTCATGTGTACCGGCCCATATTATACTTTCCAAAAATATTGACTGTCTTCCCGTTGTGATCTATCCCGTTATGATCAGCTAATGATATTGGATACTACATATTAATACAAGTTTATTAAGTAGCTTAACCAAGTTAAAATTAGCATGACAGCTTGAAAAATGGTCATTTAAAAAAAAAAAAAAAAAACCAAAATCATATCATTTCATTCATGAAATAGAATCCATACAGAACTTATCCTTTAATAACTTGGTACCAATACAACCTTCCTCTAGCCATATCTTCTCTTCTTCAACATTCAGTGCATGCTTTGCCAATTTGTGAGCAACCATGTTAGCTTCTCTATATACAAATTAGACTTTTCATTATGTCTTGCAGCAAAAAATCCTTCTAATATCTTCAAGAACCAGTCCCTTCCTAGCCTAGCTCTCATCTGAAGTAGAAACAGCTTCAACTACAGTTTGTGCATCTCCTTTAGAAATTAAATTTTTGAAACCCAACTTATCAACATAAGCCTCCATAGCTCTTCTATGTGCCATAGCCTCTACAACATGCTCCACCCTTACATAAAGACACATTTGGATTTCCCCTTCACAATCCCTGGCCATAACTCCAATCCCAATTCTATTATTTTTTGAGTCCACATCTGCATCCCAACTCACCTTGATGACACGCTCGTCTGGTCTACACCAACTTCTAGTACTTCTGTCACCTCCTTGAACCCTTTGGTCCGCTAAAATGTTCACTTGTGCACTCTTAAATTCTTCTAGTCCTTGTTGAGCACTAGAGAACAATTGATGAGGTACTTCAAATTGATTCTCCAAAAGAAAAGCATTCATTCTATTCTAGATTCTCTTCATAACAGAGACCACCAGTTCCATTTATTCATCTGGTAAACTAACTAGTAGTTTCTTCCATATCTCCAGAAAAACATTAAAATGCCCAGACCACTTATGCACTGAACTTTGGTTTACAGACTACACATCAATAGCTGCTGGACAATTCCATAGCACATGACAAATTGTCTCTTTCTCCAACTCACATATAGGGCATAACTGTGATGTGATAATCTGTTTCTCCATTAAATTCCATCTGGTTGGAAGAATCTCACGACAGGCTTTCCATATGAACATTTTAGCACTACCTGGGACATGTAAACTCTACACTTTCTTCCAACAGTTTCCTTCATCTAGAGGAGATGAGGTTTCACCTCCATATGATCTCTTTATTGAGTGAGCTAAGTGATATGCACTTTTTACTGAAAACATTCCATTTTTAGTAAAGCTCCAAACCAACTTATCTTCCACTCCCATTCTACTTATAGGAATAGTAAGTATGGCTTCTGCTTCCCTCTGTGTGAACACCTTTTCAATGACAGATTTCTTCTAGCAACACTTGTCCTCATCTCTAGCCCAGGTAACCTCATATCTAAAGTTTTTCCTTCTAAATCTTCTTCTTCTTCTTCTTCTTCTTTTACAAGATCTATCCACCCTCATCAGCAAAGGCCTATGATCAGAGTATCTAGCAGCTAGCACATCAACTATAACCTCTTTGAACTTAGATATCCAAGCTGCATTCGCCACTGCCCTATCCGATCCCTCCTTGGTAAAAGTATCATCCTCATGTTTATTGCTCCAGATGAATTTATCACCTCTCCACCCAAATTCAAATAGATCATTTTCCTCTAGTACCTGTCTGAAAATACTCATATGAGATTTAGCTCGTGGTTGTCCACCCCATTTCTTATCGTGATACAATATCTCATTAAAATCTTCAATTCTACACCAAGTTCTATCCTCCACAGGTTTTAATACTGAAAGTATCCCCCTTGCTTCTTTCCTCTTACACAATTCAGGGTGACCGTAAAAACCGTAAGCTCCCACCCATTCTCTTGCCCAGACCCCTTGATCCATGCATGAATGTGTCTATGTGAAAAACTATGAGTTTCCACTATACTTTCTTCTTTCCACAACAAGGCCAAACCCCCTTTCCTTCCAATGGGATAAACCACAAAACAGCCTGAGAACCCCAACCTTGATCTTGTTCTCTTAAATTTGGAAACTTTTAATTTTGTTTTAATAAGAAACAAAATTTTGGGCTGCTTCTCCTTCACTATTAGGTAAAGGTCATAATCATTAAGTAATACTGCATTAAAAAATCACTTTTCTTAATCATTAAATAAAAAAGTAAATGAATAAATTTGTGAGCGGTCAACAGGAGCAATGCATTTGGTGCGGCAAAGTAGTTCTATTCTTTCACTTTCTTTTTAATGAGCTATTCTTGAATACTACATTAAAATTGAAAAGCAAGAGAAAGGAGAGTAGTAGTGCAGGTACTACGTTCGGGAGTAGATGCATGTATTAATAATGTTTCCAAAACCAGAGCTGATTTTTACCTGGGAAGCAATATCGCGTACATCGGGCCATTGCTAAGATGGGAGATTCAAGTTGGTCGTCAAGAGCTAGTGCCAAATTTGGAGATTTGCCGATTAAATCTAAAGCAATATCTGTTGTGTTGTTTCGGGCCGCCGCGTACGTACAGATCGTGAATGGTCAAAAAGAAATCAACATACTTACATAAGTGACATCTCACAAAAAATAAATTTATAAATTAATGATGCAGTTAAATTGAATGAGATAATTTTATTTTTGTGATATTTATCTCAAATAAATAACATATTATATATTGATGGATAGTAAAACAAGGAGTTGTTACCCAAAGCTCCGCAATATATGGCACGTGTAAGAAGCATAGCATCGTTGCGGTCCTGGTCCATGCCATCTGTTAGCTTCGGATCTTCTGGATTGAGTGCGTACAAATACCGCGCCATGTCTATTTGCCCGAAGTCAATTGCCATAACAACGGCAAGACGTTTATTTTCGCTGGAAAGTGCACTGCTTACCAAATGTTTCCTTTTGCCAATCAATCCTTTCGCCAAATCGACATCTCCAAGCAAAGCAGCCATCATTACAGCTATAAGTTTGTCATTATCTGCAGTTTTCAACCCTTCTTCTGACATGTTCTTCGCCAACAGCTTCACTATGTCATTACATCCATGAGTAACAGCGATGTAAAGAGCCGTTTGGCCTATATCATTTATTGTATCATTTAGTTTTGCGTGGCCCCCTTCGGCTAGAGCTGCTCAATTTCTTTTTTTGCATTCGTCCAGTCTTTCTTTTTCATAGCTCCAATGTAATTCTGAATTAATTGATTACCTGCCATTTTTTCTTTGTTTTCATGATAAGTCTTACAGAATGCAATGTAACAAGATAAAATGCAAGCAAGAAATGCACAAGGACAGCAGCCAAAGCATGCCTGAAATACACTGCAACACTCAAGAGATGCATAAAGCTGATAAAGCAAGCTGCAATACATGGAAAGAAAAAGATGGCAGCGCAGCAAAAAGGAGACAGGAGATGGCACAGAAAAGAAGATGGCACAGTTGAGGAAATGCATGGCTGCACACAAAGAAGTACGAGGGACATGATGCATAAAGCTGATCTTTACCATGCTGTGAATAAAAGTTCTGAATTAATGCTTGTACTTGTGTAGATAATCAAAAGTTAGATTTTCAGTAGCTTTTACTTTTCTACTTTTTGTAATGTATATATACGTGACCTTTGTATTAACAAAAGGATCAATGAGAATCAAACTTCCTCAAATCTCTGTCAAACTCTGTTTTTCATTTGTTTCCTCTCATTTTCACTTTCTGTTTTCAACAGTTTCTAACATGGTATCAGAGCAGGAGTAATTTCCTGCAATACCTTCTCAATTTCTGATCACCTTTCATTAAGCTATGACCACCTCTTCTTCTTCATCTTCTTCTCCTACAGAAGATCCTAACAGCCCATTTTTCTTGCATCACAGTGACAATGCAAACACTATCATTGTTTCACCACCCTTGACTAGCTCCAACTACATTTCTTGGAGTCGATCTTTTCTTCTTTCCATTTCAATAAAAAACAAGTCAGGTTTCTTTGATGGCACCATTACCACCCCTGACCTTGCAGATCCCACTTATGTGTCTTGGTTACGATGCAACAATATCCTACTTGCTTGGATTTTGAATTCTGTTTCCAAGGACATAGCCTCTAATGTGTTCTTCATGACCTCAGCTAAACAGGTATGGGATAAACTCAAAGAGCGCTTTGCACAGCCTGATGAAGCAAGGATATATCACCTTCAACACAAACTTAGTGGCATAGTTCAAGGTCATCTTTCTGTAAGTGACTACTTCACCCAACTTAATGCCATTTGGGAAGAACTGCATAGTTATAGACCCCTCCCTTGCTGCTCTTGTGGTTTATGTACATGTGATGCTTTAAAGAATATTGGTGAAGTTCAGCAAAGGGATCATGTTTTTAAATTTCTAATGGGTCTAAATGATAGCTATGATGCTGTTAGAGGGAAAATTATCTTGTTAAGCCCCTTGCCTTCTCTAGATAAAACCTTCTCACTTATTTTACAAGAAGAGAGTTAAAGGCAAGCAAGAAACATGGTTGCACCTGCCACAGAACCATCTGCCTTACTAACTTATCAAAACTTCTCAAAGAAAAATGACAAAATAGATTTGGTTTGTGATCATTGTGGAAAGATAGGACACATAAAGGAGAAGTGCTATAAACTAATAAGCTTTTCACCAAATCTAAGTTTCGAGGTGGTTCTGGAAAACCTGCTGTTGTTGCTTACTCTGCAAATCAGGTTGCTCTTGGTGGTTTGATTACGCCCAAAGAATAACGCGGTAGTTGTAGCACAGCTTTGGGGTGTTGATTCCACAGGGAGACAAATTAAAAGAATAGCAAGAGGAACAAAGAAACTAAAGAAAAATATTAAATAAGTAATGGAGAACAAAGATTAATTTTAAATGTAAATTAAAGTAAAGCAAAGTGATTAACAGAAACAGTACTCAAATTTGACGAACAGTAGAGCGTCGGGAATCCCTTGCACAAATCCAGTATTTTAATTATTCTCAATTCATTGGATAACTCAATTAGGAACTCAATTCCCGAAATTCCCAATCAGAAGGTATAGATTTATAAACCAAAATTAAATCAAATTTAACCTTTCGAAAAAACATTCACCACTTTTAAAAAACGTAAATTACTACCCCTATTGAGAAAATCCAATGACGGCAATATACTCAGGGAGCGATATTGCAGCAAAAAACTAAATCAATATAGATAAATAATTGATTCAAACATAATCAAAGAACTAATTCATTCAATAGAAAAAGCATGATTGAATCTATAAACAGAATAAATTCTATGATTATTCGGAGAATAAAACATCAATGATGAATTGAGAATGATAAAACAAAAGAGTTTTAGCAATTGAAAATCAAATACATGAATTAACAATAAATTAGAAATACCATCTAATGTGCAAGTTCATCCCTAACCCTACTTGAGAATTTAGTTACCCATAAATATAATGGACAACAAAAATCTCAAGAGAAAACTGAAGCGAACGGTGGCCATGGAAGTGATTTTCTCCTCTCTTTAGATCTGCCTCTTGTGCCTCTTCCTACCTCCATTTCATGCTAATGATACGCTTATATAGGGTAGGAAAGAAACCCTAATGTCCTTTTAATTTCCGCATAAACAAATCGCCTAAATTTTAGGACTTATCTTGGCAGCCACGTACGCCCTTGAGGAGTTCAATTTTGGAAATCCTTATTAGAGACAAAGTTATAACCCTTTAAGATAGCTTTCTAATTCATCAAGAATCGCATCAATCCAATATATGAGTAAAAGGATACAGTCAAAAGACTAAAGTATGTCCAGACTGTCTCCTAGCGAATTTCGGACTTGGACTTCTTGTGGTTTCATTTTGTGATTTTCTTTTCTTTTTCTTTTCATCCAAACTGCTCTCAAACCCCATGAATGTTCTCCTTTGAATTTGACTGGGCTTGACTTGCTCTTTTATAAACTCTGAAATTAGATATAAAAAAACTGCTTAGGAGTATCTCAACATAAATAGAAATTAAATTTAAGAATACACATTAATTCCTATGATTTCTATTAACATTTTAGCATTTTAGTCCAATCATAGGGTATTTAGAGTGCACTTTCGCACACTCATCACACCCCCCAACTTACTCATTATTAGTCCCTAGCAATTTTCATGTCAAAACAATGAAAGAGACCAAATAAAATCACACATAAAGGCCATCAAGTTACACTTTCCAGATTCACATATCAAAACAATCTAAGGAATCCAATAACCCATCAAGATCAATCCACCTATAGCAATCCACAGAGTGTATGTGTGTTCTCCAAGCCATAACCATCGTACCACTAAGCTAGACACATGCAACATCAAGAACATCTCAAGCAAAAGGTTCAACTCCATAACTCACGGGTATAATAGTGTTTCGTGTAAGGGCTCTCTCTATGGAGTTGACAATGGGTGTATACACACTCTCATGAAAAATTAGGCAATTATGTACAAGCAACAAGCAAACATTGATCTTATGATAGGAACACTAACAAATGAGACTTCCACCAGTCTTTCCAACAGTTTACTTAGGATCAAAACGGTTAACACAAAAAGTTGTAATGTGGCTTGGTTTCGGGGCTATATGAAAAAAAAAAAGGATGAAAGGGATTCAAAAACTTCCAAGTACATACAAAGGGAATTTTATTAAATATCTCAATAGACCACACTTCTCACTTGATGTACTCTCCAACTTTTCAAATCATCAAATAATAATGCTTTTCCTTCTTCTTCCTCTTTTTTTTTTTTTTCAACAATTTGATGGACAAACACATGCCACTTTTGTATTCTTTCCATTTCTACCAACTTTTTTTTTTCGAAGCTCACTCAATTGAACACTTTGCAACTTGTACTCTTCTTTTTTTTTTTTTTTTTCCTGTCGTCTTCTTCTTCTTCTTCTTTTTTAATTGAAAATGATAGAATAAAAGAAAGAAAATACAAATTCCACACCTAGTATACACTTGGAAGTAAAAAGGGTAAAAAAATCAGTGTATAGGTTATACTCCAATGTGGAGAGGCATGGATGATATGGGTATATGAAAAGAAAAAAGTTACGTGTGTTTATTGGCTCAAAGTTGGCTACTAGGGGTCTATGATGGAAAATGATAGCTTGAAAGGCTCAAACATTAATCCTAAGTTGACCTTCGTCATATCCCAAGTATATCCACCATTGTACCATAATCCATGTAATGATATTCTTAAAAGAAGTGCCCAATTCAACAGATCAATAAACGCTTATCACAATTTACTACATTTGTATGCTCTCAATCCTCTCCAAACTCACATGAATACTTAAGCAAAAGAGTTCTCTAGCTACATGTGTCAAACCACCATCTTACCACAAAACTTGGATAAGTGCATTAAGGGTTCTGTGAATGCTTTAGCAAAAATGATTATGGTGGGTTTGATGAATTCACGAAGATGGCTATGAATGAGAATGAATACACATGTGAAAATGATGCACGTGTGATGCAAATTAAAAAAAATGACACATGAAAATATGCCACAGAGTTCCAACAAGCATTTTAAATACTGAATTTGCACCACTACCCCCCAACTTAAATGAAACATTGTCCTCAATGTTTAAGAATCAAAATTGAATGGGGACTAACTGAAAATGGTAGAATACACTTGATAAGTGACGTGGGTAGCTCGTTAAACACCAAAGATGGTAACTTGAAATGAAATGAAACTATCCTGCAATCAAAAACAAAGAAAACAACAGCAAACAAAAAGGAAAAGAAAGAAAATAAGAAAAAACAAAAATAAAAAATAAAAAAAAGAAAAACAAAATAAATAAAGAAAAACATACATGGGTGGTGTGGTCAAGGTTGATAGACTGGATCCACAAGTGGAATGTATTCCACTTCCGAAACTTGCCTATCAATTAATACTTTAAGGCGTTGACCATTTAGTTTAAAGATCCGACCATCCTTAGGATCTTCTATTTCTACCACCCCATTTACAAAAACATTCCTTACTAAATAAGGGCCAGTCCACCTAGACCGAAGTTTTTCTTGGTACTTGTGAAATCCAAAATCATATAAGTATATTCGGTTATTAGGTTTAAACCTCTTCCTAAGAATATTTTTATCATGAAACGTTTTCATTTTAACCTTATAGACTTTAGACTTAGGCAAAGGTTTCAATTTAACTCTTGGTGCTTTCAAACTTACAGGAATCTGTTTTTCACATTTCTTAGGCAACTCCTCAAATTTCTGTTGCCAAGCCTGTGTGCTATGATCCTGAGTTTCATAAAAAACAGAACAAATATCAATAACATCAGATGAATCACTAATAGTATCAAACTCAGAATTCACAAGGGGATCAAAATCATGAGTTGTGTGAACTCCCTTGTCTATGAGTGCGTCAATCATGTACGTTTGGTGGCACTTATCATCTGTTGGCTGTTTCTCAATATGGAAAATGTTGACCTCCATGGTCATGTTTCCAAAAGATAGCTTCATCAACCCATTCCTGCAATTTATAAGTGCATTAGCCGTAGCAAGGAAAGGTATACCTAATATGAGAGGAACCTTAAAGTTAGACTCAACAACTGATTGAGTGTCCAAAATTAAGAAATCAATAGGATAATAAAACTTGTCAATTTGGATCAAAACATCCTCAACTATCCCTCTTGGTTTCTTAACTGAACGATCAGCCAACTGAAGCACAATAGAAGTAGGCTTAATTTCACCCAAACCAAGCTGCAAATAAATGGAATAAGGCATCAAATTAATACTAGCTCCTAGATCTAGCAAGGCTTGCCCAAACTCATGATTCCCAATATCACATGCAATGGTTGGACAACCAGGATCCTTGTACTTAGGAGGAATTCACTTTTCAATTAGAGCACTAACTTGCTCTGTCAGAAATGCTGTCTTCTTAACATGGTGCTTCCTCTTATATGTACACAAATCTTTAAGAACTTTTGCATAAGTGGGAACTTGTTTAATAACATATAAAAGAGGAAGGTTAATCTTTACCTGCCTGAGGTTCTCCAAGATTTCATTACTAGGATCCAAAGTTCGCATACTAGATTTTAAAGCTTGAGGAAATGGTACCTTAACTGGACCCTTGATTACCTCGGCATCCTTGGGGAACTCGGTACTATCATTGTTTTGTTCCTCTTCAACATCATTTGGTTTATCAGTTGTTTGGATGTGTAAGGACTTACCACTTCTTGTCACAATGGCATTGACTTCTTTCAAATTTTTTTGTGCCATATGCTAACCTTGGGGTGCGGATTGAGCTTGCGAAGGAAACTTGCCACGCTCATTCACACTCAACGAGCTCATTATCTTGGATATATGACTCTTTATCTCTTTGTTTTCTTCAACATCCTGCATAATCAAAGATTCAAACTTTTGATTAGTTTTACTTTGTGCCTCAATAAAAGCATGTAAATTATCTTCTAAGGGGCTCCTAGAAGATGAAGGTGCATGATATGGTGCAGGATATGATCTAGGGGGCTGTGCAGGTGGCTGGTTTTCAGATTTCCAACTAAATTTGGGGTGATTACGCCACCCAGGATTGTAGGTATCAGAGAAAGGTGCAACAGACTTCATGTACATACCTAAGGTATTACATTATTCCTCATACATCCCTCTCATCTCAGCAAATGTGGGACACTCTTGGGCAAGGTGATCTACCCCACCACACACAAAACATGGTCCAAAAGACTCTGCATAATTAGCCACGTGTGTTGGCTTTAAGTCTTTATTCTTTAACACCTCTAGCTCCCTAGTGAGCATCTCAACCTTAGCCTTTAGGTTATCTTCTTCCCTAAGATGGTAAATTCCACCACCATTTAGGTTTCCTGCAGGTCGTGACCTATTTGTGCTCTCAGTAACACTAGGTCCAGTCCAAGTGTGAGCTTTTTTAGCAAGCTCATTGAGATATTCTATGAAACGTTCAGGATCTTTCTGTAAGAACTCACTATTACACATCATCTCCACAAATTGACACTCTCTAGGTGTAAGTCCCTCATAAAAATAGCTCACTAAGCGCCAATTCTCATACCCATGGTGAGGACACATACTCAATAGCTCCTTAAATCTCTCCCAAGACTGATACAAAGTCTCACTGTCCTTTTATACAAAGGTAGAGATTTGCCTTTTTAAAGCATTGGTCTTATGTTGGGGAAAGTATTTATTAAAGAAGACCTAAGTCATCTCATTCCATGACCGAATAGATCGTGGTCTCAATGAGTGTAGCCAACTCTTAGCTCTATCCTTCAAAGAGAAAGGAAAGAACTTAAGTCTCACAATGTCGTCAATTGCATTTTGACTATGAAAAGTCGCAACTACTTCCTCAAACTCCCTAATGTGCACATATGGATTTTCATTTTCCAAGCCATGAAAAGTAGGGAGTAACTGTATCATCCCTATTTTAAAATCCATTTGGCGAATATTAGCTGGAAATATGATGCATGATGGTGTGGCTGTGCGTGTAGGGTGGAGGTAATCCTGAAGGGTCCTAGTGGGTTGATCTTCATGTTCACTCATTTTCTCAGAATTAGAAGAATTTTCAAACAAATGATTAGAAAAATTAAACTCAGACTCTAACACAGGTCTACAAGCAAATCGACCAAATGCGTCTCTATACCTGTGCATGCAAGGTAGAGAAAAATGCAACACTAAAAAAAAACTACAAAAAGAAATAGAAAAAAAAAATGCAGCAAGCTAAAAGAGGGAACGAAGTTACTGCTTTTACAAACTGTTGAAAAGAAAAACTCTCTCACAATTCTTCTACCGTCTCCTCGACAACGGCGCCAAAATTTGATTACGGCCAAAGAATAACGCGGTAGTTGTAGCACAGCTTTGGGGTGTCGATTCCACAGGGAGACAAATTAAAAGAATAGCAAGAGGAACAAAGAAACTAAAGAAAAATATTAAATCAGTAATTGAGAACAAAGATTAATTTTAAATGTAAATTAAAGTAAAACAAAGTGATTAACAGAAAAAGTACTCAAATTTGACGAACAGTAGAGCGTCGGGAATCCCTTGCACAAATCCGGTATTTTAATTATTCTTAATTCATTGGATAACTCAATTAGAAACTCAATTCCCGAAATTCCCAATCGGAAGGTATAGCTTTATAAACCAAAATTAAATCAAATTTAACCCTTTGAAAAAACATTCACCACTTTTAAAAAACGTAAATTACTACCCCTATTGAGAAAATCCAATGACGACAATATACTCAGGGAGCGATATTGCAGCAAAAAACTAAATCAATATAGATAAATAATTGATCCAAACATAATCAAAGAACTAATCCATTCAATAGAAAAAGCATGACTGAATCCATAAACAGAATAAATTCTATGATTATTCGGAGAATAAAACATCAATGATGAATTGAGAATGATAAAACAAAAGAGTTTTAGCAATTGAAAATCAAATACATGAATTAACAATAAATTAGAAATACCATCTAATGTGCAAGTTCATCCCTAATCCTAGTTGAGAATTTAGTTACCTATAAATATAATGGACAACAAAAATCTCCAGAGAAAACTGAAGCGAACGGTGGCTATGGAAGTGATTTTCTCCTCTCTTCAGATATGCCTCTTGTGCCTCTTCCTACCTCCATTTCGTGCTAATGATATGCTTATATAGGGTAGGAAAGAAACCCTAATGTCCTCTTAATTTCCGCATAAACAAATCGCCTAAATTTTAGGACTTATCTTGGCAGCCACGTACACCCTTGAGGAATTCGAATTTGGAAATTCTTATTAGAGACAAAGTTATAGCCCTTTAAGATAGCTTTCTAATGCATCAAGAATCGCATCAATCCAATATATGAGTTAAAGGATACAGTCAAAAGACTAATGTATGTCCAGACTGTCTCCTAGCAAATTTAGGATTTGGACTTCTTGTGGTTTCATTTTGTGATTTTCTTTTCTTTTTCTTTTCATCCAAATTGCTCTAAAACCCCATGAATGTCCTCCTTTGAATTTGATTGGGCTTGACTTGCTCTTTTATAAAATCTGAAATTAGATATAAAAAAACTGCTTAGGAGTATTTCAACGTAAATAGAAATTCAATTTACGAATACACATTAATTCCTATGATTTCTATTCACATTTTAGCATTTTAGTCCAATCATAGGGTATTTAGAGTGCACTTTCGCACACTCATCATGGTTCCATTGTGGATCATACTATTGTTTCAGGCCAAGCATCACCTACTCCAAGTACTTCTCAGTTGACCCTCTCTCAAGCACAAGCACAAGCACAACATCTTGTGGCACTTGTAAATGCTCAATTCCCTCAGCTAATCTCGGGACACAATAAACCTCTCCTACCATGACCTGTGCATCCCTCACCAATTATCTCAGAACCTGCTCCTTCAACAACATCCCACTCCAACCTAGCAGGTAATCACCATTCTTTTTTCAGTTCTAAAGTTTCTCATAAACCCTCTCTCTTCAATGTCACAAGTCATGACAAACTCACTGCTCTTTCACAAGATCAGCATAATATCATTCAGAACACACCATGGATCATGGACACATGAGCCACTGATCACATGGTGTGCTCCACCTCATTTTTTACTAATTCTTCCTACTACATTCAAGCCTTTGTACAACTTCCAAATGGCACAAAGGCTCAAGTCACACACATTGGCACTGTTAAAATCTCATATTCTCTCCTTCTTACTGATGTCCTATGTGTTCCCTCATTTGCTTTCAATCTCATCTCAGTCAGTAAACTCACTCAAAGACCAGACATTTGTCTGTTTTTCTCAAATGATCTTTGTTTTATTTAGGTCCTCTCTTCATGGATGACGATTGGACTTGCTAAAGTCCAAGCTGGTCTCTATCACCTACTGCCTTCACCACCTGACAGCACCACCATCCCATCCTCAAGCCCATCTAGTATAACTCGAGTCAACCAAGCTGCTGTACATCAAGATTTCAACCTATGGCACTTTAGATTAGGACATTTATGTTCTCAAAGAATGAATTTAATTCATTCCAGTGTACCTAATGTAAAGTACAAGGATAAATCTCATTGTACAGAAATAGAAACCAACCTGCTTATCTTCATCAATATCATTGCCAGCTTGCAGCCTCCAACCCTTCCTTCCCTCCTCAACAATTCATCCCCTTCATAATTACATAACTTACAAAAATCTCTCTCCCTCTCACCAATCTTTTTCTGTTTCACTTTCATTACTTCATGAACCCCAGTCCTATAATGAAGCTGTTAAGTTTAAGCATTGGCAGGATGCCATGAAAGCTGAACTCCATGCTCTAGAAGAGAATAACACATGGACTGTCACCACCTTACCCCCAACAAAACTGCAATTGGTTGCAAATATGTTTATAAGACCAAGCTGAAATCAGATGGATCATTTGAAGGGCACAAAGCTAGACTTGTGGCAAAAGGCTACACTCAAAAAGAGGGCTTTGACTTCCAAGAAACCTTCAGTCCACTTGCAAAGCTCACCACAGTTCGAGTTTTCCTTGCCATAGCAGCCATTAAAAATTGGTCCCTCACTCAAATGGATGTTCACAATGCCTTTCTACATGGAGACCTTGATGAGGACATCTATATGCAATTACCTCCAGGCTATCACATCAAGAGTGAGCAGATTGAGGGGGAGAAACTGGTATGCAAATTAAATAAGTCCCTCTATGGACTTAAGCAAGCATCTAGGCAATGGTTTTCAAAGTTTTCAAATTCACTCACTGCCATTGGATTTCATCAATCAAAATCTGACTACTCTTTGTTCACTAAGGTCAGTCCCAATGGATTTATAGCACTCTTAGTCTATGTAGATGACATCATAGTTGGAAGTAACTCTCAAGAAGAAGTTGACTCACTCAAATCTTACCTTCATAGCAAGTTCAAAATTAAGGACCTTGGACCCCTCAAATATTTTATGGGTTTGGAAGTTGCTAGATCCTCTTTTGGAATTAACCTTTGCCAAAGGAAGTACACCCTCGAGATATTAGAAGATTCAGGTCTACTTGGCACAAAGACAGTTTCTACACCTATTGAACTGAACCATAAATTGAGCCACACCACAGAAGAAGTCCTCCAAGATCCTACAGCTTATAGCAGATTCATTGGAAGGTTAATTTACTTAACCATCACCAGACCTGACATCACCTATGTTGTAAGTGTTCTAAGCCAGTTCATGGGCAAACCTTCACAATCTCATTTCCACTTAGCCTATAGGATTCTCAAGTACCTCAAAGGATCCATAGGTCAAGGCATTTTCTTATCATCCAGATCAGCTTTACATCTAAAGGCCTATAGTGATTCTGATTGGGCTGCCTGCCCCGAGACAAGAAGATCTGTCACAGGTTTCTGTATATTCATTGGAAACTCACTAATAAGCTGGAAATCTAAGAAGCAAGCAACAGTTTCTAGATCTTCAACTGAGGTAGAATATAGGGCACTAGCATCTACAAGTTGTGAGATCATGTGGCTTCTCGGTTTGCTAAAGGAATTTAATATTGACCATGCACAATCTGCTTCCCTCTTATGTGATAACCAAGCAGCCATACACATTACAAAGAATCCAATTTTTCATGAGAGAACCAAGCATATAGAACTAGATTGTCATTTTGTTAGAGAGAAAGTCTTGGCTGGTATCATCACACCAATGCATGTGTCCTCAAAATTTCAGTTGGCAGACATTTTCACTAAAGCCTTACCAGCTTCTACATTTCAGTTCTTAGTGTCCTCAAAATTTCAGTTGGCAGACATCGGGGTGATTCCGATGCTGAGAAATGAAGATGAGGAGGATAGTTGTTCCGATGCTGAGAAGTCAGAACCGCCGCCGGGAAACTGGAGTTTTTCTCCATCGGGTTAACAGTTATTAACCGACCCGTATTGAAATAATATGAAAATATTCCGCTTCCGTTTGTGGCTGTTTCGGGTCGGGTAATCTGGGTCATATCATTCGGAACTTCTAGTTCAGGTCGGGTGAGCGGGCCAAATGTATAGCCCTAAGTGTTACCCTACTTCTTAAAAGGACAAAAATGGTGAATATATGGCATAAAATATGACTTGCACTGACAAAACAGCCATGGAAATGAAGATGAATCAATGAGGCCACCATTCTTAGGCCGTCTGAGACCATCTTTTCAACCCAGAGAAGATAATGGCCTCAGTCTATAACTTGGAATATGCCAAATCCTAAAGACACTCCACTTGACGCGCTTCGTTCAAGTGTGCTTTCAAATGCAATGGTAGAATTTGAATTCTAGGATTATGTTCGTCGGGTTCGTGGTAAAGAAAGAATAGTAGAAAGGATAAAATCTGGTCTAGTTCTCGGTTCGATAGTTTTATCACACACATTATTCATAGAACCAAAACCAGTTGAAGAACTGAATTCAACAAATATAGTTCGTAAAAGAAACATTAACAAAAGATTGAAAAGTTATTTCTTATGTTTTACTTATTTACTAATAGTTTGAAATATACCACATCATAAAATATTAAGAAAATGATGAATATCATTTTTCTAAATTTTTTTTACAATAGAGGTATCGATGTATTTCAAACTTATTTCAATCAAATTTTGAGATAGAGAGAGAGATATACCAGCTTGCTGATTCTGATCACTTGCAGAAGTCCTACTATTACTTGATGATCCGACCATGTTAATCTATCAGCTAGCATATATCCCGATACGAATAATATTGGTGTTAGTTATAATATAGGAACATAATAAAAAACGATTAAAAAAAAGTATGACTGGTTAATTATAGAACATTTAGAATGAAGTGCATGCATGCATGCATGCCAAAAAGAAAATCAGTATTGGATTTTAATTATTAAGCTACAAATTCTAGAAAGAACCATGAAAAGGCTAGGAAAGTTCCTTAAAACGATTTTGAGTCAAATATATAAGTTGCTACATCTCGATCGGTCAGCACAGCACTAATTTCAGTTTTGGAATAGAAGTTAGATCTGCAGCTCTATATATGTATAATGTTGTGAACAAAAAGACATTATATGTATATTTCATTTGTTAGCACTTTTACGCTTTTTGCCCTTTGTGGGTATTGTAATTGCCTCGCTCGCACTTCGCAAGAAGTGCTGTGGGTTTCCTTTCATGTAACAGAATTTGGAAACTATTTTTTTTGATACTCAAACTTCAAACTTCATTAAATCAAAGAGAAGATTACAGACATAAATCAAACCATAAGGTTTGAGATAAAAAATCCGGAATACAATCCCACCAAGTAGTTATACTGTCAACATGTCTACCATATTGAGCTAGAGAATGGGCAGCCTTATTAACTTCCCTATAAACATGTGTAAACAAGCAAACCCCAAACAAAGAAGATAACTATTTAATCTCCAAATAAATCCCACCATACAGAGAATTGGACATACTATCTTTGTTTAGAGATTCAATCACCATGAGGCAATCACTTTCCACTTGGATATGATGGATACCCATACCTGCACAGAGTTGTAATCCACGGAAAATGGCTAATAGTTCAATGTGCTCCACTTCATCAACAAACACTTCTGGTAAAGCTGCTGCCAGCAGTGTTCTTCCCATGTTATCTCTCAAAATAGCTCCAGTTCCAGCTTTTCCAGCTTCTACATGTAAAGATCCATCTACATTTAACTTGAGAAAATCTTCTTGAGGCACCTTCCATTTATAAAGATCTTGCACTTGCAGTCGATTCTGCTTTTGTACAGATTTATAACTCTTCAACAAAGATAAAGCATGATTAGCAGCATGATAGGGAGAAACAACAATTTGATCATGAAAAAATTTATTTTGTCTATACCAAAAGCCCCAAGCCATAGTGAAGAAAATAGATAGACTATCCTAATGTTTATACAAACAAAACTGAAAGGCAATGTCCAAAATATTTGAATCAGACACTGCATCCAAAGAAGGTAGAACTTTCAACCAAGCTCCTTCCAAAAATTTACATCCCACCAAAGCATGAAAAACTCCTTCTTCTTGCTCATTACAGAAACTACAAATCCCATTGATAGGGACATGTTTTAACAAAAGATTCGTCTTTGTCGGCAGTCCATCTTTGCAAGCACGCCAAGCAAAAATTTTTATCTTGTTTGGAACCGGCATCTTCCATAGATGTTTCCATAGCATTCTGTGATTAATAGCATTAGAGGATTCAGCTTCTTGAAAGCCTTGTTTATCCATAATAAACCGGTAGCAACTTCTGACACTAAATAAGCCATTTCTTTCAAATGCCCACATCCTTTTATCTCCATTATTCTCAGCACCACACGGCATTTTCAAAATATCCATAACTATACTTGGATTAAAGAGAGCTCTAAGTTTTTCTATATCTCATGATGCAGAATTTTCAGAGAACAGAGTATTAACACAATCCCATTCAGTTCCCCCTCTTATCTCGAAACCTTCCTTCACCAAAGAGTTATGACTTGTAATCCATTTATCAAGCCAAATATTAACAGAATTTCCATCTCCAATCCTCCATCTACACCCATCCACTGCCCACTTTCTAGCCTCCCAAATCCCTCTCCAAGAGTAAGAAGGACATCTACCCAACCCGGTTGTCAAAAAGTTTGAAGATGGAAAATATTTAGCCTTTAGAAGTCTATGGAGTAAAGAACTCTCATCTTGGAGCAAACGCCACCCTTGTTTAGCTAACATAACCAAATTGTGAATTTTCAGCTTTTTAAAACCCAAACCTCCCCAAGATTTAGAAGTACACATTTTATTCCAGCTTAACCAATGTATTTTCCTCTTATTATCTTTTTGACCCCACCAAAAATGAGCCATCATAGCCTCCAAATTATCACATAAATTAGAAGGGAGAAGAAAACAACTCATAGAGTAAGATGGAATAGAAAGTGCTACTGCCTTTATCAAAATTTCCTTCCCCCCTTGAGAAAGCAATTTTTCTTTCCAAGTTAGCAACTTTTGTAATGGACTGAAAAGCTCTACCTCTGGATCTTCCAACTAAAGGTGGTAACCCAAGATACTTCTCGTATTGCTGAATTTCAGAATTACCCCAAAAATTTTTAATATCCTCTTGGGTTCTCCTTGACACAATGCCACTGAATACCATTGCTGTTTTTTCTCGGTTTATCCGCTGACCAGAAACTGCCTCATACTTTTCCAGAATTTCTTGAGTCCGTCTGTTTTCTTCTAGATCAGCCTTACAAAAGATCAGGCTATCGTCTGCAAATAATAAGTGAGTGATGTTCGAAGCCCCTCTACATATTTTAATACCTGAAAGTTGTCGCCTCAAACCCGCTTCTTTTAATAAAGAGGTTAACCCTTCAGAACATAATAGAAAAAGATAGGGAGACAATGGGTCCCCTTGTCTAAGCCCTCTAGAAGGAATAATAGGCCCCTTAGGTTCTCCATTAATAAGCACAGAAAAAGAAACCGAGCTAACACACTGCATAATCAGCTTCACAAACTCCTCACTAAAGCCCAATACCTCCATAATTGATTTCAAAAAGCCCCACTCCACCCGATCATACACTTTGCTCATATCCAATTTCAAAGACATAAATCCCTTCCTCCCTGTCCTCTTAAGCCTCAGATAATGAATCACTTCATAAGCTATAAGAACATTATTAGTAATTAAACACCCATGCACAAATGCACTTTGACATTCCCCAATAATATTAGATAAAACCAGTTTCAGCCTATTTGCAATGACCTTAGCAATCAGTTTATAAACCACATTGCATAGGCTAATCGGTCTATAATCCGTAACTTTAGTTGGAGATTTCTTCTTTGGAATCAATGAAATAAAGGTATGGTTAAGAGAGGAAGGAAATGAACTTGTATTAAGAGCATGCAACACTGCCGCAGTCACTGAACTGCCCACCACTTGCCAATATTTTTGGAAAACAATTGGCGACACGCCATCTGGGCCCGGAGCCTTAGAGGGATTCATTTGCTGAATGCAATCTTAACCTCATCTTCAGAATACACTCGACTCAGATCTTCATTCATATTTGGGGTGACTCTTCCTCTTAAACCATGCAGAAAATCTAGCGAAGCATTTGGATTTGAAGAAGTGAACAACTCTCTAAAGTAATCCAGAATTACATTATCCATATTAGTCCTCTCATGCCACTGCCCCCGTTCATCCTGAATTCTTTGCAAACGATTCTTTTTTCTTCGTTGAGATGCTTTCATATGAAAATATCTTGAATTTTGATCACCTTCTTTTAGCCATAAGGCCTTTGAGCGCTGTCTCCACATCACTTCATCCCTCTCCAACCAGATTGCAACCTCCTTTCTTGCAACATTTAAGGTTGATACATCAAACCCCCGATGATCCTCATACACTTGTTTCAGTTGCAAATTAGCTTGTTGAAGCTTTTTCTGAACATTCCCAAAGCTATTTTTGTTCCATTGCTGCAACTTGACACCACTCTCCCTAATCATATCCGCCACATCCTTCAATCTTGATTGAACATTACCCATCCTCCATGTATCTTTAATGATAGCTTCACAATCTAGATTTCCAATCCACATTTCCTCAAACCGAAAGAGTTTTTTCTTTTTATAAGCAATATCAGTTTCACCCTCCAGTTCTAACCAAATTGGTAGATGGTCGGAATAAGCCACAAGGCCGTGAACTACCTTCGCATTCGGATAAGAATTCCACCAAGTTGAGTTGGCAAGAAACCTGTCCAAATGTTCATTGACACAGGAAGGACCTTCTCTCCTATTTGATCACGTATATTTATACCCAGTAAACCCCAAATCACGTAATTCACACTCCTCAACAACATCTTGGAAAGCAGCTAATTGATTTTCTAGTTTAGGATTCCCCCCTTGTTTTTCATGATGGAACATCGTTTCATTCAAATCACCCATGACTAACCATGCCTCCCCACGTGAACGTTTAAGACTCCTAAGAAAAGCCCAGGTTCTATGCCGTAAATGAGTTTCAGGAACCCCGTAAATGGCTGTTAAAAACCAACATCCCCCAACTACATTGTCATCACCAATTACAACATCTATATGAAGTGAAGAAAAATTAACAATTGAAAGTGCAACTTCTTTTCCCCAATATAAAGCAAGACCTCCTTTTCTACCATTTGAACAAACGGCTAAACAATTTGAAAAACCGAGTTTGAACTTACATTTTTCAGCATCTCTCACACTAAGCCTTGACTCTTGAAGGAAAAGAAAACCAGGTGCTTTCCTCTTCGTCAGATCGCAGAGGTGATGAATGCCTCGTGGGTTCCCAAGCCCACGGGCATTCCATGCTAAGAGTTTCATGGCTGTCGGCAGTGCTGTTCAACAGCCACCGCCGATAGCTCAGTGCTTCCCGCAAGCTCCACATCCTTGAGATTGGGTGCTTCATTACTTCTCTCAGGCTCGTATTTCGTGCTTACCTGCCGACCAGCTTCCTTGTTGGTGCTCCTCTGTTTCCGCTTCTTACTACTTTCCAGGTTCGCAACTTCAAACGAGATATTAGGTTTAGTCATTTCAGTATTAAACGACGTGTTGCGATTCCTTCTAATTCTGCATACTGAGTCAGTCTTCCTCAACGAGTCGGGCTTCGCCACAACAGTCGGCCGTGCTTCAACCGGAATCTCAACAAGCCCAATTTCAAAAGTTCCACCAGAAAGCCCCTCTTCGAAAGCCCCAGCCGAAGGCCCATCCACACCCTTCAGGATCCCTTTAACACCTTCTTCACTGACCCCATTAACACCATCCGCATTTGTCGTGCACGTTAAAATCTCATGAAAGGCGTTACCGGGTAACGCTCCTTCCTGAAATTCAGCCATCTTCTCCGCATCACTTCCTATCGTGGGAATTGTAACCATTATGTTTTCACCATCACTAGAGTCACCGGCCAAACAATTACCAGCTGGTAGACCTGGTTCTGTCACCGACGAAGGGGCAAGATCTTGCAACGAACTAGGCGGACCTGATGTCATTTTAACAGAATCCATCTTCGCTTCCCCTGTAAATCGACCCCTTGCTGAATTCTTCTTCTCACTGAAGCTTCCCGCCCATAACCAGACACCATATGGTTGAAGATCCTTTTCATTTTCCGTACCAGAGATACCCTCCCTGTTGTTGCAGTCTTTATCAACGTGACCCAATCGCCCATACCAGTAACATAAATTTGGCAATCGCTCGTAAGAAAAACGAATCCAAACCGACTGACCACCTCCAACAGACAGCTTAGATCCTCGTAAGAGAGGTTCAGTCACATTGAGCTTGACTCTCGCTCTCAAATACTCTCCCCATTCCACTTCACCTTTCTCCAGATCCACTTCTTCAACTACTCCGATCTTCTCCCCAAGTTTTTGACCCACATGTACATTCCGAGCCACAATGGGAAGATCATGAAATCTGACCCAAAATGATGCAGTCTCCAATTTAATCTACTGTACCTGAAGTCTACCATCCGCTTCAGCAACCAAAACCAGATGTTTATCGAAAGTCCATGGCCCCTCTCTTAGAACCTTCTCTTTGTCACTAACATCCTCAAACTCAGCAAGAAACAACGTTGATGAAAGGTCCCGAAAATGAACTCCCATGATAGTCCTCCATATTTTCCGCATCGTGCCCTTAAACGCATCCCTATTGAAATATTTTTCAGTAAAGAGTTTCATAAATAGACACTTCCCTCCCCGAGGCAACACTTCCTCCAAATTCTCCGGTTCGATAACCACATCTTCACTTTCCTTCTCAGTCAAAGAAAGCTTTGTATAAAGGATTGGAAGATCATCTTTCGTAATCATACTTTCAAAACTCAAAACAAGACCAACTGAACCAGGGCAGTAGAAAGACCTCTACGAAGGAAACCCTAAGAGAGGATCGAATAATCTGGAAACTATTAATATGAGTATTTTTACACAAAAAAAAACCCAAACAAGAATGGCATTTGATTTCTTAATTTGAACTTATTTAGCAAGCTCCCGAGGAAAATTTTCCTCCCCTTTCTCAAGAACCTTTCAGTGGCAGTTTCGATGAGGGAAAGAAACTTATTTTGCATTTGCATGAGACGAGACCAAACCCAAAATATGTTTAGATCTTAAAACAAAAAAAAAAAACACTCCTCAGAGAACTGGAGAGACAGAGAGTAGATCTGAAATCACACCCATATATATTAAATTTAACCAAAAAAATTAAAAAATCTGCAAACTATATGTTTAGATTAAAAAAAAAAATCTAGATGAATCAAGAAACAGATGGCACATCTAAGAATCTACAAGTTAGAGTAAAAAACTCATACCCATATACATTAAATTAAACCAAACTCAAAAACAATCTTTAAAATATATTTTCAGATCTTAAAAAAATACAATCTGCAAACTATTTTAGATCTAAAAAAAATTCAAAGGTTGGCAAGATGGCGACAAGCATGGAGACTGCATGACTCAATAACGAAGAGAGAAAGAGAGATACATGGAAGAGAGAGTATTGGGAGAGAAGGAGACATGGAAGGACGTTTTAGGTAAGGTTTTTGAGAAATGGGTGAGATCGCTGACGGAAGAAGAGAAAATAGAAACAGAGAGAGAGAGAGAGAGAGAGAGAGAGAGAGAGAGAGAGAGAGAGAGAGAGAGAGAGAGAGAAGAAGGAAAAAGTGATGGTATTAGGTTAGAAGAGAAGGAGACATGGAAGGACATTTTTTTATTTTTTTATTTTTTATAATTGGGGGAGAGAGAAGAAGGAAAAAGTTTTTAGGATTTGTGTTGTGATCAAACGATGTCGTGTGAAATTAAGGGTATTTTGGATTTTTAATCTTCATATTTGAAAAAGAAAAAGAGAGAACTTTAGGAATGAGCCACGTAAAAAAATTCTCCCAAATAAATCCAATCTGTGTTTGTTTATATAATTTTTTTTTTCCAATCTATTAATGATTTATTCTTATTGAGTTCTTAAGATATATAATTTTGAAAGTTTAATATTTGTTTTATTTTCCTATGAATTGAATTGTTTATTTACTAACATCAAATTTATAATGTTATTTGAGGTGCATTTACAGTTTCAAATGCGGTATAGTTTTTTTTTCTATTTAACCTAAAGGATGAGATTTTTTATTATAATTATATGATCAAATTATGTAATATTTATCATTATATTTTTTAATTTTAAAATTTAAGTCTTATATGTTTGTTCTGGAAATAACAAACATACAACATATGCTTTCGATTTTTTTTTTTTGATAAGAAGGTATAAATTTTATTCATCAAACTCAAGCATTACAAATTTGACTCCACCCAAATAGCTTGGGAGATACAATTTGGAATTGAGTTCCACCAAATACATATATCATCTAAATTCCATGCAAAACAAGCCAAAGCATGAGCAACTCCATTTGCTTCCCTTCCCTTATGATGAATGGACCAATTTGGATATCTTTGAAGCATAGTCTTAATCTCTTTAATCAATCCACCCCATAATGTAGTGGAATACCCTTCCTTCTCCAGCTCTTGAACTGCTAACAAAGAATCAGACTCTACTTTAAGAGCTGTAATTCCAAGGGACACACATAATTGCAAACCCCTTAAAATTGCAAGGAGTTCAATCTCCAAAGGATCAGCTACAACAGGTTCAGATTTGCTTGCAGCAAATATAACCTTCCCTTCCTTGTCACAAAGCACAGCACCAACACCAGCTTTACATTGACCACTGAAAAGAGCACCATCAATGTTCAGCTTCAAAACACCTTCTGGAGGAGGCTGCCATTGGCACTTGTACTTCTGTTTCATCTTCGTGGCCTCTAATGTAGATTTATGTTCCTGGTATAAGGTAAAAGTGTAACAGTTCGCTAGAAATTCAATTGTGGAATTTCTATTGACTTTAGGAACCTCGTGAAGACTCTATAAGCTTTCACGAATCCATTAGTCATATAGGTTTTAGTCTAACTACATAGTTAGTGTTATTACTTATTATGGTATCAGAAGTGTGTTTTTAATTATTGGAGATAGTTAGAAGTGTCTAAATGTATTATGGTTTGTGCCATTAGACTCGAAGGGTTATTTAAGGTCTTATGGCGCAATAATACTTTTTCATATTTTCGGACGAAACGTCTGTTGAAAATTGTGGATATTATTGGATAAAAATATCTTGAGCTAAATTTTGTGGATATTATTGGATAAAAATATTTTAAGCTAATTTCGTGGATATTATTGGGTAAAAATATCTTGAGTTGATTTTTGTAGATATTATTAGGTAAGAGAGTCCTACACTCCACTCTCACTTCGGGTAAGAGAGTCCTACACTTAACTCTCACTTCAGCCTCATCTCTTCCATATCTCATCCATAAGTATCTCCAGCCATCACCCACAAAAATATCTTCATTTACACTTTCTATTAAAAGAATATCAAACACTCTCTCTCGGACAGCTTTTAGGAGTTCTTTTGCACGCCCATTTCGAAGCTTTTTCAAGTTTTTTATCATAAAGTCTCCTTCAAATAAGTTGTTCCTTTTTGCGTCTAGTTTATGTGGATATCTTATTTGCCCCATTTGAAGGTCATTTGGTCAGTCAAATATTATGTAATCTATAGAAGGGTCATTCTGGGAGATAAACTGGAGAATATGTTATAGTTTGGAGTTTTTGACCAAGCTAATGGATAGATATTGGTCCAAAATTTTTATGGAGTATTGTTAACATGTATATATGACTATTGGTGAGGATCTTTGCATGATTAAAGTTTTTTATGAAAGATTTTCTTAGATTTAGAAACTTAGAAACTGGAAGAGGAAAAACAGTTTCTGTTTTGAGAAAGTTTAACTCTTTGGTGGTCTAAACCTATTCCAATGACTTTGATAATTTTATTGGAGGATCCTAAGCATCTTATATACATGTTATATTATTATTTTGAATATATTTGATGTTAGTTTCAAAGATATGAAATTTTATGTAAAGAGATATTCAAATAAGCCAAAGTATGGATGTTCTTGGCTAAATTTATGTTTTGGTTAATTTTTAACCATGTGATCTTGAATTAGAAGCTTATATATATTTTAGAACATCTTTTTAAACCATGTGATGGTTTGGTTTGAAGATCACATCTTTATAAGTCATAGATCAAAAGGTTAATCAAAACAAGTTAGAAACAAAAATGAATAGAAATAGCATATGGGAATTTCGACCCTATGGAGTTTTAATAGTTGTGATTAGTTTTAAATTTCTCTAAATTGATATTTGAGTTGAGGATAAAATTTACATGAGGCATGTAAATTTTGGTGACTTTTGGAGTTAGTATGCAAAATCCTTAAGTTATGGGTAAAACGGTCATTTTCCTACATGTAGAGAGTAAAATGGAAATTTTACTCTTTAAGTTAGTATTTTCCATATTTCAAGTTATTAGTGATTTAGTACTAACTTTTAGAATCACTAATTACAGTTCCTCGTGATCGCGCTTGAGGTTTTATAAGAAACGCGAAGATTGAGATAAGTTAGCTTTTAACTTACTAGCAGTCTACTATGTATGTGTGCTAAGTAAAGGAACTACAGTGTATGTATGTGTGTTATCATATATGTCATGCCATGCCAAGTTATCACGTAATTGTCTATTATACAGAATTTATTCTGTCATCAATTTTTATCTGTTACATAATATATTCTGTTATGTATTACTGTACATTACAAGTACGTCATGCTAAGTATGCCATCTATTACATGTATGTCAGGTCATGTAATATTCACTGTTGCAAGTATGCAAGTATGTCATGTTAAATATGTTGTCTATTATATATTATGCCATGTTACGAAATGTTTCTATCTCAAGTTGGTCATGTATTTCAAGTTATGTTCAAGTCACGTTATGTTACGTCAGGGCTTCAGTCTTTTCGTATTATAGTCGCGTTTCATCTTGATTACTTATGTATGGGGTCACAACAATTGTGATGCATACACTACGTGAGACACAACAATTGTGACACGTAGAATACATGGGGCCACAGCAACTGTGGAGTATGTATTTAAGCAGTTAAAGAATAAGTTTCCGTATAATACATGGGGCCACAACAACTGTGGAGTATGTATTTACACGTAGAATACATGGGGCCATAACAATTGTGGAGTATGTATTTTTCATGTTAAGTCAAGTTTGTGTAGAATACATGGGACCACAACAACTGTGGAGTATGTATTTTTCATGTTAAGTCAAGTTTCAGAATACGTTCATGATAAGTCAAGTTTCATAGCAAGTTCATGCTAAGTCAAGTTTCAGATCAAGTTCATGTCAAGTCAAGTTCAGTTCATGTTTCAATTTAAGTTATGTCAATTATGCTATGTTGTACGCCAAGTTATGCTTTAATTACTTATGAATTTGATTATGCATTTATTCTTTTACTATCATCCATGCATCATTAGCCTATGTGGAAGTTTTTGTTAACTTGCTGAGATTTGTAATCAAATCTCACTGTGGTAGTCCCAACTACCATTCCCCTTGAATGGTAGATCTTGTTACAGGACCTAAAGGAGAATCAGGAGCTGACCAACTAGACACAGTTGACTGAGCGACGATGCGACGTCAATGTTAATATAGTAGTTAACGTAAATTACTACTTGTACGATGGAGTTGCATTTCTAGTACTTTTTGGATCATAAGCATTTTGGACTAGTGTTATGATTTTAGTTGTTCAATGGGTCTTTATATATCAAGTATGTTTTAAGCATTCGGGATATTTTCAATGTGGTGCATAGTATTGCTAAAGAAATAATTTATCCACTGCGAATATTGCATAATGTTAGATGCATGTTAGGAATAGTGCATCTTATATGTCATGAACGGGGGCAGGTAACCTTGTGTTGCATGTCTCGACGCTTCAAATGTCCGTCCAATCCCAAACGGAATTTGGGGGCGTCACAAAAAGCATGCTCCATCACTTGCTGAGTTGATAGGATGTTTCCCTCATATATACTCTGATTCCTTCTATACCAATGTCCCCAGGCAAGTAGGAAAAACTTCTCTAACTCTCCTGTTCTTCTTCTCTTAATTACAGCAGTAGCTAATTGTATGATCTGCATCCTTATTGTTGCTTGTATTATGGAAGGGAACACCCGCAACCAACAATCAACAACACCAGGGCAATAAATCAGTGCATGAGGTAGATCTTCATCTTTTGCTTGGCAGCAGTGACAGGTAGCTTCTTCTATTACTCTTCTATTCGTCAAGTTCTGAAAAGTTGGAAGAATGTTTTTACACACTCTCCATGCAAAAACCTTGACTCTTTGAGGAACATGCATCTTCCATAGGTGCTTCCATAATAATTTTTCATCTTCTGCTTTGGAACTTTCAGCCTCATCTCCATTCTGCTCAATAGTCTTGAAAAAATCATATGCAGTTTTAACACTGAAAATCCCACTTATCTCATGCTCCCATATGAGTATGTCAGGTATGTTATCCATAGGCAATCGTATACTTAAAACTTCAGTAGCTTCTCTTGCTGGCAAAACACTCCTCACCTTCTCAACATCCCAACTATTCTGTTCTAGCATCATCAGAGAGGACACTTTCTGTAATCCTGCTTCAGGAGGAATATCAACCACCTTGGATAGCAACTTTTGTTTTGGTAACCAATAATCAGTCCAAATATTTATGTATAGACCATTGCCAACCCTCTACCTGCACCCTTTCAGCAAACTGTTCTTAGTTTCCCATATGCCTCTCCACACATAAGAAGGATTCACACCCAATCTAGAGTCAATAAAGCCAGTTGTTGGGAAGTATCTTGCTTTAAAAATCTTATGGAAAAGGGAAGATTCTTCTTGCATTATCCTCCATCCTTGCTTAGCTAGAAGGGCTTTATTAAAAATTTGAATACTTTTAAAACCCATACCTCCTTCCATTTTTGACTCACACATCCTCCTCCAACTAATCCAACTTAATTTTCTCTCTTCTTGCTTCTGACCCCACCAACCATTAAGCTTTCAAGTTCAGCACATAGGGAATTAGGCAATTTAAAATAGCTTATAGTGTAAGTAGGTATAGATAGAGCTACAGCTTTCAGCAACACTTCTTTCCCTTCTTGTGATAGAAGTTTTTCTTTCCAACCTTGTAATTTAGACCATACCCGATGCTTCAACATTGAAATAGCTTGGTACTTACCTCTTCCAACCATAGGTGGCAATCTAAGATATTTCTCATATTGCTGAAAGTGAGTAACACCCTAAAACTGCATGATCTCCATTCTATGGGTTGAAGGTACATTGTGACTGAAAACCATTGAAGTCTTTGCTCTATTGATCTTCTGTCCAGAGGCTTTTTCATAGATATCAAGTCTATGTTGCAAAACTAAGCAAGATTGCATATTAGCTCTGCAGAATAAAATACTATCATCTGCAAACAGTAGGTGATTCAGCTAGGAGCCCCTCTACATACTTGAATTCCTTCAATCTGTTGTTGTACATTTGCCTTGTTCAGCAATGTTATCGGACCCTCAGTACATAGTAGGAATAGATATGGAGAGATGGGATCCCCTTGTCTTAGTCCACGAGTTGGTTGAATTGGCCCTTTAGGTTCTCCATCCACAAGAATTGAAAAAGAAACTGTTGTGACACAAAACATCAGCAATAGAATCCATCTTGAGCTGAACCCCATCTGTCTCATGACCTCTTCAAGATACTTCCATTCAATTCGATCATAAGCCTTGCTCATATCCAGCTTTAGAGACATGAAACCATCTTTTCCACTTCTCTTCCTTCTTAAAAAGTGCACCATTTGATATGCCACAAGAACATTATCCGTGATTAATCTACCTAGTACAAAAGCTCTCTGTGATGAAGAAATAACAGTAGGCAAAACTAACTTAAGTCTGTTTGCTAAAACCTTTGAAATTAACTTATAAATAACATTAGACAAACTGATAGGCCTATAGTCAGAAACAAACTCTGGTAGTTTCTTTTTAGGGATCAGTGTGATAAAAGTATGATTAATCTCCAAAGGGAATGAACCACTGTTAAGAGCTTTAAGCACTGCATCAGTGACATCAGTACCAACAATAGACCAGAATTTCTGATAAAAGATAGAGGCCATTCCATCGGGTCTAGGTGCTTTTGTAAGATGCATTTCATCTAATGCTCTCTTGACTTCCTCAGCTGTGAAAGTTGCATCAAGTTGTTCTGCCATCTGAGCATCAACTCTACCATTTAGATCTTGCAAGAACTCCATGTTACTTATTTCCTCAGCTGTTGCAAAAAGATTCTAAAAATACTCAGTAATAACTCTATCTCTTTCCTCATTGACTTGCCACATTCCAGTTGAGTCTTTAACCCCTTTAATGCAATTCTTCTTCTTCCTTTGGGATGCTTTATGGTGGAAAAATTTAGAGTTCCTATCTCCCTCAGCCAACCACAGGACCTTAGATCTCTGTTTCCACATTATCTCACTTCTTTGCAGCCATTGTTGGACAGCCTTCCTTGCCAGTTGAATTTGCTGTCTATTCAGTGATAAAGGGTCATTCTGGTGAGCCATTCTGAGTTTTTCTTGAGCCAAACTTAAACACCTTTGCACATTGCCAAAGCTTGCTCTATTCCAAAGTGACAGTTTTTCACTGCAGTACTCAATCTTCTTCATAACTATACTAAGTTCCCTTCTTCCTTCAACAACCTTCCAAGCACCATCTACCACTTGCTTGCATCCAGAATCTTCAATGCCTCAAAATGAAACAATTTCCTTCTTGGTCCATTTTGCACCTCATCTGACAGTTTTAGAATAATAGGCTTATGGTCTGAATAAGCCACTATCCCATGAATGAGCACAACCATTGGATAACAAGAGTGCCACTTCAAATTCGAAAAACATCTATCAAGCCTCTCACTAATTGTCTGACCGTCTTCCCTCCCATTACACCAAGTAAAAGGACTGCCTCTAAACCCCATGTCATGCACTTGACATTCCTCAACAACATCTCTAAAGGCCTTCAATTGTCTTTCTGGTTTGGCTCTACCACCACTTTTCTCATTATTACTCATGATCTCATTGAAATCTCCCAATATAATCCAACCTATATCAGGATGAACTTTTAGAGACCTCAACAAAGACCATGACTCATGCCTTCTACTCACTTTTGGTTGACCATAAAACCCAGTCAGCCACCAAGAATCACCAATTACTCCTTCCTTAGTTACCTCAGCATGAATATGAAACTTAGAAAAACTTTGAAATTTAACAATGTATTTCTTCTTCCAATATCGAGCTATTCCTCCACTTCTCCCTTCACTACTCACAGCTAAACAGCTAAAAAGACCCAATTTAAACTTCAACCTTTCCATAGCTCGAGAATGCATTCTGGTCTCTTGTAAAAATAAAATCTCAGGGGCTTCTTTCCTGACCAAGTCAGATAGAATTTGAATTCCCAATGGGTTCCCAAGCCCATGGGAATTCCAGCTTATGAAACTCATTGATCTTGGCAAGGCTGTTGAACAGCCTCTGCCGATCCCAATTGTTTATTTCCTCTTCTAGAAAGAATTTCTTTATCAACATAGACATCAACATCATTGGAAAAAACTGTGTACTTACCTCTTTTATGCCCACTTCCAAGTACTTCATCATCAGCATTCCCCTCTAATGATCTCTTCCTTTTGGCTTCTTCCTCAACTTGGCCTGGCAATTGCTCAGTTGAAACATGAGAATCTGCTCTAGCTCTTTTCTTCCAAATGCTTTTGGTGCACCTTCTCTGCAATGGTTGAGCTTGATCACTTTGAGACTCATTCAAATGGTCTTCAGTTACTTGGACAGGCTTTGCACCCTCCCCTCCATTTGCAACAGACAGCCCACATTCAGCCTCAATAATAGGCCCATTGGTAGGCCCAAGATCACCTACTTTGTGCATATGGTCTTCAGTAATTACTTCAGCTTCAAGATTCTCAACAGTCGTTATAACATTAGAAGCTTCCTGCTGACTATAACAGTCTGTAACTGATTTCTTTTGGAAACTGTTGTGAGTTATTCCTACCATTATACCTAAATGAATGCTCCCCTCATAATGGTGCAATGAATGAGAACTTCCGTTACCTTTTGTGGCCTCAGCCACCACTGCACCACCGGCCACCACCTTATTCTGCTCCCGTATCACCCCATTGTTCACGGCACCACCTTTGGTGTTATAATCCTGCAATGGTTCCCATTTCCTCTTGAAACTTGACTCTGCATGCAACCAAGCACCAAAATGAGGATTTGATTGAGGTTCCAGTTGACAATTGGAATTTTCATGTATGATTCTACCACATGTAAAACAAAATCTAGGCAGCTTCTCATACTGAATAGGACACCACACTTTAGTTCCTTGCACCATGCATGTCCTTCCTCGAGCCAGTGGTCTCTTCAGATCAATCATAATCTTGACTCTGAGGCAGTTACCCCATCCAACCTCATCATTATCAACATCCACATCCAAAACATTGCCAATAGATCCACCCAACTTGACACCATACTCCTTATTCATACCAAATAAAGGAAGGTTATGGAATTGCACCCAAAAAGGTGCAGCAT
This sequence comes from Carya illinoinensis, assembly GCF_018687715.1. NCBI lineage: Eukaryota > Viridiplantae > Streptophyta > Magnoliopsida > Fagales > Juglandaceae > Carya > Carya illinoinensis. The sequence goes on from NC_056765.1 coordinate 14,816,998, forward strand.
CAAACTTCAAAGCCTGTACTAGAGCAATGCCATCAAATGGGATAATCACAAATAATTGGCCATCAAAAAACCATGGCCTTCCTGCTTCAATTTTTTCCTTATCAGCATGAGTTGCAAAACTCAGCACAAACACATTCCTACCAACTTCCTTCAACACAGCAGGTTTGCTAAGCCTCCAGATTCTTACCATAGTCGACTCCACAACCTGCTTCCCCAGCTGTCTATCACACCATATTTTCCCTATCAAACTCAGATCACCCTTACTCTTCACCATTGAAACATCCACCTCCTCCAACACCATTGATGCATCCTTCTCCTCACTCAACCGCAGATTACTCCATAGATTTTGCAACCCTTCCATTCGAAAATAACACCACCGAGACTGGAAAAGAGACCACACCCCAGGGACAAAACACCACCTTTATAATTCCACCAAGAGAGTTCCTTGAGAGAATAATAAGTGGAATAGTATATTTACAAATTTTCATAATAAAATAAATTTTAACTTCTTTATATTTTAAACATATAAAATCTGGTTTTTATTATTTTAGTTAGACAGGTGTGAGAATGTTAAATCAATTACTTTTTTAATTTTTAATATTTCTTATACTATCATAGAAAAATTGAAATCATTAAGAAATTTTTGAATATTTCATTTTTGTGTATTAATAGTGCTAAAAAAAGGTTATGAAAATTCTTGAAGTAAATTAAGATGATATGGTTTTTATTATTAAAGTAAGAGTTAAATAGCCTTTGGAGAGATGCAATGATGAAATTATTATATGTAGTACTAAATAATATGGTGTAGAGTATGTTAATATATATATATATATACTATAACATTTGTAATCATTTATTTTTTTGAAAATTTATATAATGGTGAAATTTTTTATACATATTTATAAATAAATGTTTGATAATTATTGAGAAATTATCTTCTCACAAAGATCGAATACAAGATTTAATTACACTCACTACAACAAATACTGACTTTTTCCGTGAGGGATTTTGGTTGAAATAAGTGGGTATTATGTGAGAATAAAGTTTTTCCCACCAATTTTCTTGGTGACACATTGGTAGCATATAATTCATGGGCAATAATATTTTATCCACCAATACTATTAGTTGGTGGGAAAAACGTTCTTTTGCCACGACCACAAGTTGTGACAATACTTGTGTGGCCCTCCGCGGCAAATTCCGTTCACAACTAGACTTAAGTGATGAAACATACATGGTTTGTCACCACACTCATAGTTCAGAAAATAGTATTAGCCATTAGACCTTTGGTGACACGTTTAGTTGTATAAGGTCATTTACCACTCCATAAGTAGTGACTATGAGTCTTTGGGGATGACTTAATTTGGTAATAATTTAATTTTATTAACCTCAGTACTTGTCAGAATAATCTATACTCCACCAGTTTCCTTTGTTGGAAATAAGTATTATAGATGATCCGATATCGTAGCCAAAATTCATTATCCATGTGTTGTGGACGTGACAAAAGTAGCTTACCTAGATACCGGGTGGTGGCAATTAGGCATTTACATGTAAATAATTGTTCAAAAAAAGAACAGGTTATGTGACAACAAACCTTTTTCCATCACTTTCGTTGGTGATAGACTCGTGGCATATAATTCATGAGCAATAATAATTTACCCGCCAAAATAATTTTTAATGGGAATAACTTTCTTTTGCCACGACAATTTGGTGCGGCAATATTTGTTTTCCTCCATATATAAATCGGTTTAGAAACCAAGCAATTATGTTGAGAATTGCTTTTATTTGATGATTTCGTATGGTGGCCATTAGTGAATATATAATGACATGCAACCAGTTCTGTTACCATCAGTGGCTTGGTGGGAAGAAAAAATTTCCCACCAGCACCTTTCTAAAATAGTTATGTGGAATAAGCTTTTTCCCACCAATTCATTCTATGGACTGTACATTATATATCATGACGACCCATCAATCCTTCCAACTTGAGTTGTGATAGAACTTGTTGAATCACCAACCGATACTATACAACAGTTTGTATTCACCAATGATCACTGGTGAAAACAAGCTAGTTGTCATGATGAATGGTAGTGATTAAACCTGTTAAAATACATATATCCCAGCAATGCAACCAAATATCTACTAAACATCAAATCCCCAAAATATGATCACACTCAAATTGACTTCCATAATAACCTTTGCAACATATATAACCACCATCTGATATATATAATCTACCAACATTCACTGAAACACCATTATATATACAAATCTGCCAACATATATATTAACCAATTAGTTAAAGGCCATGAACCTTATAGATGTTTGCAACTCAAATAATGAAACATGAGGAAATATATATTCCCTCTCCAACAGCATCTATGATAACTTACAGGGCCATATATGACAGTTTACTAAAATAATTAATATGGCTTCTTGCTAACATTGTTTGACAATACAATCTGATTTCAGTCCCTGATTCCACACAGCAAGTTGGTAAATGATTTCCTGATAATTACAACAAAGAACTATGTCAACAAAGAGTAGACTTCTTTTGTGAATGACATTCATGGGGTGGGAAGCTTCTATACTAATCAATTGCAGCACTCTTGTACATAATTTATTGTTGTCAGCATATACAGATTTAAAGGGGGGAAAATTAACCTATGTGATGTGTATGGAAGGAAAATGCCAGCCCCTTTGTTGATATTCCCATGGAAGTAATACTATATACCTACTATTACAGCTATGCTATTGCAAATCCTGCAGTTGCTTTCTCTAGGAATAGAGTTTGCTATAGCCTCAGCCATGCTATAGCAAAATAGTTATACTATATATATCCCAAAAGAGAATGGCCCAATTTGTATTCCAGTAGCATACTATTTCTTTAAAACAATATTATCAACTAGTCATAGCCTTACCATCTACCATAGCAATCGTAAGTATGAGATTATAAACTCTCATACATATGGGGAACCAAAATATGTATCCTAGCATGACCCACTCTGTTTTCCTGCGGGTTTAAATCTAAGTATTTACATATATCAAAGCTCCATCTGCTGATTGTCCTGAAATTAAATTTGGATACCACATTTATCTCTTGGATACTAGAATTGTGGTACACAACTACTAATGTTTGTAGCTGAGACACATTTTTAGGCACTAAGCATAACATATAGCAAAATAACATCCTCATTATACTCAAAAATTAGTACTGACCTAAGTGCATTAAAGTTAGAGAGACCGGGTTTCCTTATATATCCAAAGTTATAGAGAAGTGGGTTTCCTTATCTTCTAACAACTTAGTGTGAATATCAACTGTGCATATAAACTAATACCCTTTGTTTAGTTTATTAAAACCTGAATAAGATTTTAAGGCAATTGAGGGTGTGTGTGAATTTAGATGTTGACTTGGATATTATAGGTAGTTCTCTTGCAAATCAGTAGCTGCAACTACTTGGATTCTTTATACTATTGAAGAAATAAAGCCCAACTAATTACCTTTTTTCTATGTATTCTCTTCATCATGAAACCAACTCTTGCTCTACCATATTTTTTCTGTGTATGCTCTATCCATATGGCTGAAATCAGTCATGCATACTACAAACTTGTATTTTCGAAAACAGTAAAATAAGCATACTCATGTATTTTTTGCATCCTTTTAATATAATTAGCTAAAATAACATTAATAATTTTAACTTTGACTATTTCAGAACTTACCCTTTCATAACTTAGTAACAACTAATAAAAAAATAAACCCATCATTTTACTTTTCCTGTAGTGTGTTAATAGATATCCACCCTAACTATAATTGCATAAGTTACCAAAATAACGATGGATATATACATATGTTTTAAATATACCCCACAAAGAGGCCCTTCACAAAATATACCCCACAAAAAGGCCCTCCACAAAAACTTCTCATCAAGTGCCAAAACTAATCATCTCTCTGAGTCTCTCTATGAGACTCACTACCGTCGGGTAACTCAATGCTCTGATAGCTCATTAAGAGCTTCTCATGCTCAAAAAAATCCTTCCTCAACTCTGCAATATCACCCATCATAGCATCTAGTTTGCTCTTGTACATTTTTGCATCACTCTTGTTCCGTTCATTCTCCTCCAACAAACGAATAAATGCCCTACTCTTCTTCATTGAAGGAGAGGGGTCCGGAATCACCATGTGCCCCCTCCCTACTGCATACCCGGGTCTGTTTCCCAAGACTTATTTGAACATAGTCTCAGCCGCTTCTTCAACATCCTCTTCGGACTCTTTTTCAGCTAACCTCTCCATCATTAGATTCTGAAAAATTCAGTACATCACAAATCAGCTAACTGTTAAACACCTATGCAGCCCATATAATTATAAAATTAAATTAAACACACTCTTACGTAATTGTGTTCAGTTGTTGCAATGATGAATTTATCCTTCCGTGTTGACCAGTGTGTTTCCTTATAGAAGGCAAACATATTTGGTGCTGTCTCCCACTGAAACACACAATTAATAGAGAAGTTTATCAATTTTTTACTCATTAGCTGATTATGTTATACCCCTTGCTTAATAACAAACATTCTCCTATAATATCTGTATCAAGGATTTTCGCACCGGTATGCTTGACCTTTAATTTTTGCCTATTGAAACAGTTATCCTGGATTTCTCCTGCATTTGTTTCCAATAAATTAATGCCCCTTTATAAATAGTGTGTTACTCAAATTTAAAGTTAGGCAAAGACCATTTTCCATCAGCCCTACTTCTATTTGAGGTGCCTAAGACCATGTACTGAAAAGAAATTTTAAGTAACTTTATGACCAATTCATTCAAATCTGAAATTTAAAGAAGAGGAAATACCTTGAATGTTGCATTTGCCCAGTATTCACATAGCTTTTCCCATACAGATTTCTCCACCTTGTCCGTCCCACCATGTAGGGCCTCTTGATGTGATGCATATTTTAAATAAACTTTATGTAGTACATAATGATAAGCATTATACTTATCTGCCAAATGCATTGCAACCATCGTGAGATGGTTGTCTCTTGTCCAGTTAAGAACAAAATCTGCTTGTAATATCAAAAACTACAAAGCCCTACATGAGTGAGTCATCAAACATAGTGTAATTATGCCAACTGAATATATATACCAGCTTATGAACTTTGTTATCAATAGGTAAAGCCCTACCCTAACACGGTCTATCAGCTCTGTCTTCTCGTCTTCGGGTACATGACTCCAACTAGCATGCCTCATGTCAGCATGTACTTTAATTATCTCTGTTAGTCGGCCATTGAATATGGATGCATTCTCACAAGATGGCCCTCGATGACCATCTTGTATAACCAGAGGTATCTTACCCACTTTCCTCATTCTTTCAAATAGCATGCCCTTCATTGGCCCTCAACCTCTTTTCTTAGTAGGTGGATCTACATCAATACATCAATTGAGTGTAACTCAATCAAGGTATATAGATAGCATGAGCCAAGTGCATATTAGAGTACTTGTAGTTGTATATGAATTGACCAAGTGGTAATTCTGACCATAGAGACACAACTGGATAGTTTGATGTCATACCTGTATTAGTGATAACAACCTCTTCAACTTGTGCTCCACCCAATTCCTCTTGTTTGCCCCCCACCTCCTACATCCTGAGTTGATGCATCTGGTTCCGGCTCATCCTACAACATGGTTCTCGGATCCAACCCCTCTGCTTCTCTAACTGGGCTACGGCCTATCTCACCCCTACCATGTCTGACTCGCCCCCCTTGAAACTTTATTGTTCTCACCATCCTCGGCTTTGCTGGTGGGTGGAAATACCTACTGCTTCTTTTGCCTGCAACCAGGAAAACATGTAACCGAAGAATAAAATGCTTATTTAACGTACTAAAGATCATGTAAAATGATGAGGAAGCCTCTAATTTTACAGGTTGGTGGCATTATAATTTACTACCATATGGCATACTAAAGCCAGATAAATTCATCGACAGGATTTTGTAAGAATGTGCTCCTGTTTTTAACCCCATGATGTATTGCTTCCCCTATTTCTTGGTAAATAAGGACCACCAAGACCTATGCCCAAGCCTTAAAAAAGAATGAACACATCTAAGGGAGTTTGGTGGCAGACTTACCAAACTGACTTTACTTTTATTTAGGTGAATCCACCAACACTCTTTGAATTTTCATTTAACAATGCATACTAACTGCTGAGGTGGTAAAACAATTTAATTATACTTAAGAGTATTTATCTATAACTGATATATATACCCTATTGATATAACCAGTTGAGACTACATTTATGTCAGTATTTTGAATTTTTAAGTTAGAAATGATCTAGAGAGTATAATTTGTAACTAGAATATTACCCACACTAGTATTGAAATACTGAGATTCTGACTCTTGGCAAGAAAGCCTTCACTTTTTTCATAACTGATGTATGTGTAAGTATTCTAAACATTTAAGCTCTCAGTAATACACACTTCCCTTTGATGTACTAGCTAATAATCTGGTTTACCATTGTGGTATAATATTCTGTACCTATTATACCTTGCTCCCTTCATTCAGTAGGCAATTTTACTAGTACTTCATGTGATGGCAATTTTACTGGTTTTGAACATAGGCAATTTCATGAAACTCCTTCTAGAATTTAGCTCCACAATGAGAACAAAACTATTGTGCTACTTTGCAAGGTTCATAATGTAGATTAGCTTTCATTATGTTTCAATAGTAAGTTAAAAGAGTAGACATTCTTATGTAGGAAATGTTTCATTCTTTATATTCTATGTTTGTTATATCAGAAAATAATAATAGAATTTTTCTTTGGAAAATAAAATTGTAAGCTAATGAATATGGTTCTATTTATTTCTAGGGTAACTATGCTAAATGGCTTAATGAACTTCACATTAATTAACTCTCTATGGTTTTCATTTTGATGCAAAGCGGTTGCTTAAATAGTATCTTGAGCTACTGGATTTGGAGTTAGGGTATATTTTCATCCTAGTTGGCAATTTTGGACATTCGTGTTGTAGGAGGCTCCAGCATTCCTCCAGGTTTTAACATAGTAATATAGCAAAGTTATATTGCTATATTACTATTAGATGTCTAATAGTATACAAACAAACTAATTCTGGACTGAGGAACAATCATTGTGCACATAGATCATTAGCATCTATGTGCACAAAGAGCTTTAAAACTAGCCAACACCTATGTTCTGTTTTGTCATAACCTAGGGATACATCTCCAACAACAGCCAATAAACAGCCAAGTAGGAAGGTCATATTTGTTATGGGAATAAAAATTTGCCATCTGCTCAGTAATGGTCCTAGCACATCTCTTCTTACCTATACTTTTGACATAGAAACCTTAATACTTCTACTTCATCAAATATTTAGCCCCATCATTCTGCAACATCCCAGCCTAAGATTGAAAAACGACAAAGCTTTATAGGAGAAGATAAACCCAGGTATAAAACACTCCAAATAGAACTAAGTCAAGGCCTTCTTTACCAGCCTGTAGAAGGAGGATAAGAACAAATCTGAAACCCAATTTTTCAGACTACAATGTACTTTAAGCAGCCATTTATCACTATAGTATGTATGTGATATTTTCGAAAATGTTTTCCCCAAATATAAGGAGGTTAAACATCTCCTCCACCATGTACTTTTGACCTCATCGGCTTAAAACTTCAACCTTTTGTTTTAGGTAATTTTAACTCCAACATTTTGCCATATCCAAGCCAAAGAAGGAAAAAATACAAAGCCTTACAAGAACAGGTTGTATTAGAACTGTGTAAAACAAGCGTAAAGGAAACAGGTGGGTCAAGGCCCTTCTTAAAAGGCCTTTAGAAGGAGGAGAAGCACATAAATACTAGTCATAGACAATGTGTACCGAGTTGTAGCTCTGGGTTGGGTAGTAGAGGTGAAGATGAGAGATTTGCACACCTTTTTTACCATGAGCAAAGGAAACCTGAGTTTAGAGCAGCTCTGTCGTGTTGAAGAATTAAAGCAGCTCCAGTGGAAAAGTTTTCATGAAATCACAGCTCTTTCAACTAAAATACGAATGTTTCTGTGCTGGACAAAGAACTGAGGCAGCTTGTAGGCGTTGTGTAGCTTGAAAGTTGACCAAAGTTCTGATCATCTATACCAACTAGCCAGCTGTCAACTGGTTATCATTCCATCTGCTCATTAGCCTTGCTGTGGACCCCACCAGAGGCACCATTTCCCACCCTAAATTAGGCAGCATAATTTCCTATCCTGCCCTTTTACAAACTTCTCCCACCTCCATCTTTGGTAATTTTGAACTTCTTTATTTTTCTCATAGTTTATAGTTTTACTGCCTATGTGTTAAATATAACAGACTCATAGTTTATTATTTCTCATTCTTTATAAATTTCTCATGCTTTAAATTGGCAAAAACTTAATTCCAAGTTTATTTTCCTACCTCTGTGTTAGTTAAATAAATTTCTCCAACTTTATAATTTCTCATGCTTTAAATTGAGGAATTATGGGAATTTCCAAGTTTATTTTACTGCCTTTGTGTTAGTTAATTTTTTTTCTCATTCTTTATAGTTGCTCATGCTTTATAATTTATCATGCTTTAAATTGGCAAGGTAGCGTATTTCCAAGTTTATTTTACTGCCTTTATTTTAGGTAAAAAAATTTCTCATGCTTTATTATTTCGCATACTTTATAATTTCTCATACTTCAATTTGGGAATATAGCGTATTTACAGATCCTATCATTTAAATGGTGGAATATTCCAATTATGTGAAATGCTTCGAATTAATTGGTGGGATATTCTTTTATTTCCTATCATCATTAAAGTAGGAAGGTCAAGAAGATGATAAACCATTAAACATGTAAAATCTACAGGCCGCATTGTTTATTAATCATAACTTCTAATCCTTTCTTTTCCTAGACAACTTCCTCAATATTAGTCTATAAGTTGGTTGGAACAAAGCTATATATTGTTTGGAACATTCCTAGCTGCATGCAGTTTCAGTACTTTCCTTCCTCCTAATTCTAATTTGCTTGCTAGACCAAGTATAGCAGGAATATTGCAACAAAGGAAAACAGTGACATATAAGTTTGATTTTCCTATTTTTGTTATCTAACTTCATGATCTTATTGCTCAACATGAAATGAGGAAAATGTTAGAAAGAAAAAGATTCTTTTCCCCACAACTCGACACGATCAGATCATGTACAACTTGATCCATATCTCATCATATGCTTTCATTTTCAATATCTTAGATATGAGTAGCAAAATCCCTATATAAAAGACTTATCCACCTAGGAGTTACTTGACAGTTTTACTTTAACATATGGGTTGCCTTAATTCTTTAGCTTTTACCCTTAAAGCCTCATCTGGAAAAAACTCATGTCATTTATTTACCCTATTCATCCATAAATCATAACTGTTATGTGTTGCTTTTAACCTAAAGTGGTATGATTTGAAATTGTCTTCCAATAGCTCTTTGATAAAGTCATGCATTGTCCCCATCATTCTTCGCAACCTATAAGAACCCACCAATGTACATATATTTTAACTTTTTATAACCTCCTTTGCACCATGGCCCAATTGTTATAACCCCAATGCATTTATCTCCCACTGGACAATACAGCTACATTGGTATGCATTTCTACCCTATGTTATCCACCCAGAGTGCTGATCATCAACTTATATGTCATCCATATGCAGTTTGTGCATGCAACTCTATCCATACTTTTAATCAAATGGATGTACAAAGCTGAGCTAAAAATGTGCCTATATTTTCCAGTTACACAAATCGACACTAACATTTAGCTATTGTCTAAATCTTCCTAGCATCTGGGGAGCTGAGATATACCATTGCCATATATATATATATATTCAAAGAAGATCAATTTTTAACCCTCTATCCCTAAAACGAGGCAAAAGCAGTGATTATGCCAATTCCATAAATCTACCAAAATCTTGATATTAAGGCAAAATGGATTTCTAATTTCGTCGTTATTCCAATTTTTTATTTTTTATTTCTTTCAGGGAAGAAAATGAATATGAAAAAACACCCATCCACCTGCTTCTCTAACACTTATGCTTGCTTGAAGTGAGACCTTGTTGCTTCCATCTGGTCGATGAGGTTTGGTTATGATGAAGGATATTCCACAGCGAGATAGGTCATGCACATTGAAGTTAGCCAAAAAATTAAATCAAGATCGTTAAAATTCTCTGATGTGAAGCAGTTTCACTACCTCAATATTATTCCTAAAAGTTTTAATGAGAGTAAAGGCTCTATCCCTACCATAGTCGACCAGATTAACCTTGATGTATCTTTCCTCCTTTTTTGTTGGACTAACTGCACTTTCCACTATATCTTAGTGGAAAAAATTGAACAAGTTTAATTGAAGAAAGATAACAATACATTTCTATAATAAAAATCTAGAAAACAACCATGAGGTATGCAACCTATAAAAGGAATGCATTGAAATGGATACATACCATACGAGCAACCAACATGGGAAATAAACAGCACAAGCTTTCTAGTTACAAAATTACACATTAAGGTCAATTTTTTAGATGGACCTTAATTACATAAAATATATAAGTAACAGTCAACCCAGAAACCCCCTATGCTGGCAGTTCAAAGCAGATCCAACATCGTATCACTGCAACAAACTCCTTCCATCGACATTCGATGTTGTTGGACCAACCACAATGAGTAACTCTATACATCTCCATTTCTAATCAAACAAATATCTTCACCTAATTAAGTATAAATTGCCAAGCAATATTATCCCTACGTGTCCACGTACACGTAGTTAGCGAATAGATTAGGTTAACTATACAGTAAGTTGTTGATTTCAACAACTTAATATTATTATGTATTATGAAATGTAACCCATATAGTTTGTTAGGATTGGGAAAACAGATTGACATGCAAATTAGAATGACATGCATCTTTTCATTTCAACTTTAAGGTTACAAACTCACTACAATCTGGATTACCATCATCATCATCTATCTCCCCAGTCAGATGATGGTTGGACTCCTTATTAGAGTTATCATTGGCACTTATGTCCTCCATTCTTGCTTCATCGTCAACTGGTTGGGACGAGCCACGACATGAGATGTTAGTTGGATCAATGGGCAAATGCTCTTCATCGACTCAGTTCAGTGGATCGGGCATGGATTCATCAACATCAAGACTAGGGGGATAGTTGTTTAAATTCCTGTCCTCATCAGCTTTGAAGTCATCCCCTGATGATTCATCATCATCAAGCGACTCCTCAACTTGGGTCATTTCGCAAATGTTATAAACATTCTTACTTGTAACCTTTTGGATGACCTAACAACTTCCTCCCAAAATCAGATCGGATAGATAAAATACTTGAGTTGCTTGGCACGCAAGGGCGAAAGGCTCATCTTTATACCATTGCCTATCCATATTCACTAAGGTTAAGTGGTCCCTGACACGTATCCCCATTCTCGGGTCGCCAACGTCATACCATGTGCATTGAAATAGATAAACCTTACGCCAACCCATGTAGTGTATTTCTATAATATCATGCAACACACCGTAGAAGTCAACCGGGGATCCCTGATGCTCGCCATGAACCACAACCCTGCAGTTTTAAGTGCGGCGATGCCTTTCATGCTCTTTCGTATGAAATCGAACACCATTCATTATGCATCCGGCATAAGATGCGGCCAATGGTTCTAGACCACATGCTAATGCATATATCTCATCAGAAACCTCAGTTGGACACACTGCATGTTGCTCTCGAATCTACCATTGAAATGGACAGAAAAATATTAAACATTTTTTTTTAATCAATAGTATTAAAAAATGTAGCTATACGTGGTTCTCCAGGTTTAAAATCTTACATGTGCTCTAAACCACGATGGAAACTGACTCTGGTGCCTACAGTCGATGTTATTAGGGTCTTCTTCTTTCATCTTGTTATAGTGCTCCCTGTGAATACAATTGAATTGTTACAAGGAGAGTAGTAACATTATATATCAATTACGAAAGTATCCAAATCAAAATTGATGTTCTTACTAAATGTATTGCTCAAATTCCATGCAATTATTAAGTATATACCATCAGGCCTTGACCATCAGTGTGTCGGCTAATTTGTGCGAGTACGCTGTCCCCAATGGCCTAACCTTTTAAGAGAAAACGAATAAACTTGCCTCATTTCCTGACTCAGCCGACCCAATGGGTACATCACTATTGCGTTCCTCTCGATTATATTTAGTTTCTATATCATGAAGGTACATAGAGCAAAATGTAAGGTACTCGAGATGCACATATGCCTCAGCAATTGAGCCTCTAGGACGAGCTCTGTTTTGGATGTACCACTTGAACTTTCCTAGATACCTCTCAAAAGGATACATCCATCTGTATTGCATGGGTCCTGCTAGTAGAGCCTCATCTGATATAAAAAAAAAACTGGAGGAAAAATCATTTCTAGTTTGCAGAGAATGATGGGAATAGTAGCTTGAAGACGATGCAATACTGATAAGTTCAAAGTTTGGGAACATAATTCTTTGAAGAACGCACTCAACTCTATTAAGGCTTGACGCACATCGGCCCGTAAGAACCCACCAATAACAACCGGCAGCAGTGCTTGCATAAAGACATGACAGTCATGGCTCTTCATTCCACTGATCTTTCCCTCACTAGCATTGACACATCGGGAAATATTCGATACAAACCCATCAGGGAATTTAACTTTTAACAACCATGCAGAAAGAGCCGTTCGCTCATTTAAATTTAACATGTAGTAACCAAGACCCATACTTATAGACTCGCCATCATGTTGTAAATGCAATTCTTTCCTTATTCTAAGATTCGCCAAATCCCTACATGCATTGGCAAAGTCCTTAGTTTTCCCTTCAATATTCAACAATGTTCCCAACACATTATCGCATATGTTTTTCTCAATATGCATGACGTCCAGGTTATGTCTCAAACCCAAGGATAATTAGTAGGGAAGCTAAAAAAAGACAGATTTTTTTGTCCAATTTAGATGATTCGGCGTTCGTTTCCTCTTTGAAGAAGATTTACCAAATTGAACATGTGACACCTGACTTAATTGTTCTAGCAATTCCTCTCCCTCGACTCTTGATTGTTGGAGTTGGTACTCTTCAAACCCATTAAAAGTATTTTTTTTTGCATCTCCAAATGTGATTTGGGGCCAACCATCGTCGATGACCTATATAGCAATGTTTGCAGCCATATACCAACCATTGTGAATTTGTGTCAGATGTACAATAGGGGCATGCCAACTTGCCGTTGGTGCTCTACCTGGAAAGATTGGTGTATGCGGAGAAGTCATTGATAGTCCAAAGTAGCGCTGCATACAACTTAAAGTCTTGCCCACTGTACGCATCATAGGTACGAATATCCTCTTCCCATAACTCCTTCAACTCATCAAGGAGAGGACGCAAGAAGACGTCAATATCATTACCTGGTGACTCAGGGCCATGGATTAGCAACGATAACATAGTGTATGGATCTTTCATGCATGCCCAAGGGGGCAAGTTGTAAGGCACAAGCAGGACTGGCCAAATGCTGTACAGCCTACTCATGGTATTGAATGGGTTAAACCCATTACTTGCCAAACCAAGTCTAACATTTCGAGGATCTTTGGAAAACATCTCATGTTTGTTATCAAAGTCCTTCCAAACCCTAGAATCTGATGGATGTTGCATGCATGTCGGATCGTCAACACGTCCTTCTACTTGCCATCTCATGGCTTGGGCTGTCTTCTTTGACATATATAGCCTCTGCAAGTGCGGCTTCAGGGGAAAATATCGGAGAACTTTTTTTGGTAACCTTCGTTGCTAACTAGTGCTTTGTTCCCACCTAAATGCTTTACATTTAGGGCATTCATCGTACGATGCATTTTCCTTCCAAAACAACACACAATCATTTGGACACACATGTATCTTTTCGTAACTAAACCCCAATCCACGCTCCAAGCGATGGGCATCGTTATATGAGTCAGGGAATAAGGCATCCGAAAATGCCTCTTTCAAAAGCTTTATGACCATATCGAAGGACTTCACTGTCCAACCACCTATGCTCTTGAAGTGAAGCAGCTTGACGATGAATGATAGCTTTGAGAACTTAGTATATCAAGGATAAAGTGGATGTCGTGCATCAGCTACCAACTCCTTGAAATTAAAGTTAGTTGGACCATCAAAGGTGGAGGGTTGATTATCTGCATCTATGTATCCCTCATTTCTAGAATGATTTTCCATATATGACACATGACGGATGTCATCTAACATCTCGTCAAGATCATCAATATAATCATTGTTAGCCAATGTATCAGATTCTTCATCGTTAGAAATTGCAGCAGAAAGGAAAGGGTCATCTTCTCCATGGAATATCCATTCCGTATAAGTTGGATCAATCCCTCTGAAGAACAAATGATCTTCGACTATATGAATGGAGTGGAAAGCTCTATTCCGACATCTTCTACATGGACACCTAATCTGATCAGTGCTAGGAGTGTGGGCACTGACCATAGAGAGGAATTGTCTAACCCCTTCAGCATACTCACTGGAATGCAATCTATCTTCAATATGCATCCAAGCCTTATCCATCTTATGAAACTGATCAAGTAGTAGAAAGAGTATGTTAGGATATATCGTGAAATGGTTGTGCATTGAATAGGTTACTAGTACTTTCAATAGTAGGACCATCATACTTGGAGATAACACTAAAGACTCCCAAAATGTTGGAACTAAATAAATAGCCAACATTAATTAGGCCAAATCAGTCTATAGTTTGCTATATTGAGGTCAAAGAGCAAAGAACTGAATAAATACACAACAGGCTGGTTGTGCAGTGTAGTTAATTTATGGGAACATGCAAATGTCTCAATAGTGAAGATAAGAAGGTGTTTAATTTGCATAATGTTTTGTGGGTAGATTCAAATCTGAAAAGTTATGTTATCTGGAGAGTTTTAGACTTGGAGTCATTCTTAGTGTGTTATAAACTAAAACACACTAAGAAAAAATATCTTCATAAGTTCTATGTACAATTTTTCAAAAGTAGACAAATAACATTTAAGGTACGTCAATCAGAATCGGATTTGGAGGGCAGACTAGTCCGAAATAGGCATGTTTGTTGCCAAATGTGGCACTACTTTAATTATAGGACAACAAAAAGACAAACAAAAGTTGTGTACATGATGACCACACATGGGAGGATTGATGGTTGAAATTGTGACAAAGAACTATGGAAATCATATTTTAAATTGATCAATGTTGAAACACACAAGCGGATGGCAGAAGGGACTGTAAATAAATTGAACCAAAATGATTTACAGTGAAGTGTCCTAATTGTTATATATCTCCTGTAATGATCACATGATGTACTGGTTGGAATATATATGTATCATTTTTGTTTATAAAAGTTGCATCAATATATATATATATATATGCCAAGGACAAAAAGAGATTTTTTGTCCAATAAGTACATAGAGCAAAATTCCTTCCAACTTTGCACTACGCATAAGGAATGTTCAAAGAGTCCTAGAACAAACAACCCAATTAGAAACTGCCTACTAAATCCAAGTAATTTAGATTGGATTTGATTTCAATCCTCGTCTTTGTAGCCATGTATATACTACAATTGGACTGAAAGATTTTAAGTGAATATATCAATGATTTCCATGCAATGTATGAATGTTGTGAATTTATCTATTTTATGGAGGGCTATGAAAGTAGTGGTACAATTGGATGCCAAGAATGTGTTGTTTTAGAGGAATTGGATGCTAACGTTATTGTCAAATTAGAGGAATTTAAGGTGATTGGCTTGTATTTAGGTGGTTTAAGATTATTGTGGTAAATGCTTAGGAAAACTTTTTATTCTAACAGATTTGTAGATCTATCATACTGGGCTTTATATACCTATATTTTAACCTTGAAAAAATGGAAGTTGGCGAGAGAATGGAAGGGAGGTTGAGGAAGTTCTTTTTTGAATTTTACCTCTTTGTTGGTTTTCATATTAAAATTGGATTAATATGAAATAGGACATAATTATATGACATTGTATATGGGGAGATATTGCACATAGCAAAAGATATGCTATTTACTATAGTTGGGGAAAATATTTTGGAATGAACATCTAATAATAAAAAGTATAATATTTAAATGATATAGAGATATTATAGATAAGATGATACAAGGGTGTTATGTAAAAGTTACATATGTAAAATAGAATCAGTGAGTTTTGCTGATGTATTTTGGAGGAAGGGAAATGAGAAACCATTGCGAGTGCTCTAAGTGCATATACTCCAGGGAATGAACACAGTCTATCGCTTCAGACTGAGATTGAAGAGACGCTTGAGTGATTGGGCATACCTGCCAACATTCAGGTCATGTTTTCAAAGTATAATGACACCTAGGTATTGAAATTTAAACACACAAATCTCCTTACATTACATGACAAGAAAAACCAGCTTGAAGTCAAGACAAGGAGAAAATATCATGATATAGTCCGTGACACACAGCCTCAATCATAACTTAGTAAGGAATTAATCTTTTAATTAGGTAAGGTGGGGATCATAGACATAAATGGTATTGTCGTTATTAGCTGTTGAGGTTTCCAAATAAGTAATAGGGCATAAATCAATGATAGGACACAATTAGCTTCATGAAAAAAACAAATAATAAAAATCCAATAAGCTCAATTGATGAAATCGGACACCGGAAGTGGAAGGATGTCAACAAATAAAACTATGTTACTACTAGTATTGCTGCATTTGAATGATCAAGTATGTACTCCTAGTGTGTTTACTTATTCCTAATGATACTAGACCTAATTCTGGACATACTAGTGTTTAATATATAAATGGGGCTTGCCCAGAGAATAGTATCACAGGCTGGTTCTTCATCCACAAAAAAAAAAAAAAAAAAAAATTGGTATACAAAGAAGCAAAGTAGAATTGTGATCATCACTTTAAAAGATGATCAATTGCAATCAATAGTATTGGTAAGCTCTAATATTATAGGAGGAAGAAGGTTGTAATATGCAGGTCTAGTTTAAAGATATTTGGGTGTTGATCTTTGAATCTGTTTTTGTTGCAGTTGGGACTGCTCAAGATATTGGTGTATATATATACACATATATCTTGTTTTTATATATAAGTAAAGGGAAGAAGTAGCTATGAGAAATCATTTGTTAATGATGTATTAGAGTGGGTAAAATACTTTACAATTGCAGATGTAGTAGTTCTATATATAATCCTTTACAACAGAAATTGTTAATAGCTAAGGCTTTAAAGTAGTAATTTTATAATAAACTATTAACTAAAACAGATATTTGATATATTAAATGAATTTTCTGACGAAGCTAGGCTGCATGCATGCATGATGTTCAAAGAAAGGATTTCAAGTAAACCTAACAAAATTTTATATAAATTTAAATCAAAGTATCTACATATCAAAGCTCTAGTGCATGAGGGAAAGCATCAAAGCAAAATATATCAATAGTTATGCTCAATCTACATACAAGTAAATACTTGTTATTGCCCCTTCATGTATGGTTGTTAGAGTTGCTTAATTGCTAGATATGGTTTAGAAAAGTTTTGCTAAAAAAAATAACCAAACATATATAAGGTCAAAACACATGTCCATGGTATAATATATATTTAATTAAGGCAGTGCGACACAAGAATCTCAACAGTATGGTTCCGGCCAGTGAAAAATCAAATCAAACTCGATCAGGAGGTCAGGAAAAGCATTTAAGGACATGACATGAGACACTGACACCAAAACAATATTAAACATTTTCAGATGATAGGCTGAAATTAGCACTAAGCATTTTTTTGGTAATTCGCATATTCCTGTATTTTTTTCCCTTCTTTCTGTCGACATATATATATAGCTATAGGAATATACGGCTAGCAATGGGAGCTAGTGAGAGGTTTGGGGAGGGAATTTTGACATATATATAGCTAGCTAGCTATAGGTGGTAGATTAGGCATATCCCAGGTCTGACTATATTTAGCCTACACTGCTCAGTTATGTGTAGGTTAGTACTTCACTTTGAATTCTTGTTAGGTGGTTATATACATTAAGTAGGTTGCTTTCATCAAGAACACCTATGCAGCAACATAAGCTAGAAGGAGATGAAATTCATTCATTCCTACCGCCGAGACACATTAAGGAGGTTCATATACAGACTGCAGGGACCAGATTTTAGCAAGAAATTAACATACAGATAGTTGATAACCAAACTACTTAATTATCAGCTAGGCGGGAGATGAGCTGCAGTTCCATCTATACCAGATGGGAATGCAAACCCTATCTGATCATGGGGTGGATAAAATTAACTCTCTCTCCCTATGAATCTCAAAATATTTACATATTATTTATACACAAGTAGTACATGCATATACCTTTATGTATGATGGATGCATGCATGGATGTCATAATATAATAGAAGATATATACTTGATTTCGTGTGAATCCAATTTTTTTACTCGTCAACTTAAGTAGAAGAGCAACTCTAGTGTAGACAACCCCTTCACCAAGGGGGAAAAAATATAACATGTTGCAACCAATCCCCACACTAAACTATTAACATAAATAATATATAATGTAATTATTCACACGAGTGCATTTCTCTATGTCTGTGTGTGTATAAAATGGATCACCCTTCTCTTGTGTGATTTGGTAGCAGAGACACTTTATCCAATCCATATTCGGATCCATTAATGTAATGCTTTCACAACAATTGGCTAATGATTAATGTTGCACGAACAAATATATAATGAATCCAACCACATACATGATATATGTTTGCCTAAATGGAAAGTAGATGAAACGATACCTCATGACATGCCAACTAGATAAATATATTCAAATTTGCATTTATTATGTTATTCGTGAATGAATTCTTGAAGGCAATAAGTTATTTTGAATTTCAAGTCTGCATTAAAAAATGCAAAGCCTTAGCCATTGGATTGTTAGCTCATTAAACTTACTAGATTTATGAAGTTTATCTCATATTAGGGGGAACAAGAACAAATTCTCGAGACCTCATTTTCCGAGAAAAGGAAGAGCAAAATAACCAAAGTTCCATAATTGAAGTGAATTTGGATTTACTCAGTATTCAGTACATTATACTTTGGGTGTGTATGCATGCATGTCTATTTGAGAAAACAAATATGGGGCTTCAGACTCAATAAGAATTAGCATCACTCTCGGATCCACCTTATCATGAGCCAGTTGGTTAGATGGTTGAGGAGTGTGTGCGGGTATGTGACTCTTTGTCAATATTTATGCTTCAGACCCAAAGTACTTGAAAAAAATAAGAATGAGATTGCCAGTCGTTGGGAAACACGGGGTCTGTTCCTCCTCAAGGATTTTATAGGTTCGGGGTTGCTCACCCACATCATCTTCTTACCTAGGGTTATTTTGTCACCAAGCTCATCAAGTTCTCCCTCTGTTTTTCTTTTCATAAAAAGAAAGGAAAGAGAAAACATGTAGAGTTTTATTTTATTATATGTTTTTTGAAATGATAAGTATTTTCATTGCTGTAAACAAGTCCTTACAACATATCAGAACTTACAACATGTTGAACACAAAAAGGAATTTCCTCAAAATCATACACATCCTCTCTAAGAGATAAAGCATTCTGTGCTAACACATGGGCTGCTTTGTTGCCTTCCCTTTTGGTATGGACTGCATGCCACTCTGCAAAGTTGTTCAACAGCATATTGGCCTCCTCAATTATAAGACCCCCGTAGCTCCAATCCTACTGTGTTTCATTTAGTGAATTCACAACCCGCATGGCATCACCCTCAAGGATAAACTAATTCACCCCCACATCTTTGCAGAAACTTATACTCATCATCATAGCATAGGCATCACCATTGAAGGCCTCCAATTTCAATTGTCTCTTGGCTTGTATGGTACCCAGCACCTGTTCATCACTATTTTTGAGGATGCCCCCAATTCCAAGTTGGCCCTTAGCATCATTTATAGCTGCATCCCAATTCATCTTATACCAACCTATGGGGTTTCTAAGCCATTTAACAGTTACCTGGTCCTTGGTCCTCTGCAAACCATCTTCGTGTTGTCTCTGAACATAGTTGAACAACTAAAGCTCCCACTTGGCGTTGTTGATGAGTTGATTAGGGTGCATGAAACCTTTGCCAAATATAAATTCATTTCTTCTAGTCTAGATTAACCTAGCAATCATAGCCACTTCCCCGAGGCTACTGTCCTGCAAATGCTTACACAAGTGGTCCCATACCTCTTTGAAGGATGAACAAAGGGTGCTCATCTTCTGGACTTGTTGACTGCCTTGGCTCCATATATCTTTGGCAACCCCAAAACTCCATAGAACATGTTCTGATATTTCAAGTTCAATTAGATAGACAGGACATTTGCTGTTTTCGGCTACCTTCCTTTTCATCAGGTTCACCATTGTTGGCAAGGCTTCATTACATGCTCTCCACAGGAAGCTTCTAACTGCATTAGGCACTGGAAGCTTCCATATACCTTTCCAAAAGCCATCTTCCCGTTTGTCATTGGATTTTTCTCCTGTGGATCTTGCTATCATAGCCCTGTGTAGAAAATATGCACTTCTAACAGAGAAAATGCTATTTTTTGTGTGATGCCAAACAAGCTGATCCTCTCTACCCCCTATGCTAACTAGAATTGATTTGATTATGTCAACTTCCTGGGCTAAAAAAAGGCTAACCAGAAGGGGTTCATTCCAGATTCTCAAATCATTATCAATGAGTTCAGACACCATCACTTGTGTTGCATGTTCCCCTTTAGTGGATTGGATTCTGAATGTGTGTGGCTTAGGAATCCACTTGTCCTCCCAAATTTTGAATTGCCTACCATTCCCAATTCTCCAAACTAGGCCTTCTTTCAGTAACTCAAGACCACTCATAATACTCCTCTAGACATAGGATGGCCTGTATCCCAGTTTGGCTCCTAGGAAGGCTCCATTTGGGAAATATTTCTGTTTTAGCATTTGAGCTGGAAGGGATTGTGGTGATTGAAGTATCTGCCACCCTTGTTTGGCCAGCATGGCTATATTAAAGCTTTTGAAGTCTCTTAAGCCCAAGCCCCCTTTAGTCTTACGTTGGTTTAGCTGATCCCATTTCAACCATTGCATTTTAGAGTGATACTCATTAAAGCTCCACCAGAATTTCTTCATGAGCTTGTTGAGTTTGTTTGAAATGGACATAGGAAGAAGGAATATGCCCATTGAGTAGGTTGGAATGACTTGGAGCATAGCCTTAAGGAGGACTTCTTTGCCTGCAGCTGAAAGGCATTTGGTCTTCCAGTTTGTGATCCTGGACCATATTCTGTCTAGTAAGGAATGGAAAGTAGCAACTTTTGATCTACCAAGTAGGGTTGGTAGGCCCAAATACTTTTCAAAAGAGCTTGAGGACTTGATCCCAGAAATCTGCAGAATGTTCCTTTGGATGTCCTTGGGCGTATTCCTACTGAAAAAGATTGAGGTTTTATCTTTGTTAAGCATCTATCCTAAGGCAATTTCATAGGTTTTCAAAATATGAAGCACTCTACACCATTCTAGTAAGTTTGCATTGCAGAAAATGAGACTATCATCTGCAAAGAACAGATGATTCACCTGGATTTGACCATGTCCAATGTGGATGCTAGATAAAATACCCTTGATTTTAGCTTGGTTCAATAGGTTAGAGAAAGCTTCAACACACATAATAAATAGATAAGGGGACAGGGGGTCCCCTTGTCTGATACCTCTTGTGGGAGTGAAAGAGGGGCCTGCCTCTCTATTAATTAAAATAGAGTATGTGACTGAGGTAATACAGTTCATGATAAGAGAGATCCATTGAGATGCAAAACACATCTTTTCCATCACTGCCTTTAGAAAGCTCCACTCCACTCTATCATAAGCTTTACTCATGTCAAGCTTGAGGGCCATGAATCTAGCTTTGCCTTTGATCTTAGAATTCATTGTGTTGAGGGTCTAGTATGCTGCAACTACATTGTCAGTTATGAGTCTTCCTAGAACAAAAGCACTTTGGTTCAAAGAGATGATGTTAGGCAGAATTAATTTCAACCGATTGTCCAGAACTTTAGCTACAATTTTATAGCTAACATTACACAAGCTGATTGGCCTAAACTCAGAAACTGTTTTGGGGTCCTTAACTTTTGGAATCAGTGTGATGAAAGTATCATTAACCCCTTTTAATGAGCCTGCTTGGTTTAGGATTTTAAGGGCAAAGTTACTAGTCTCCTTCCCAATGCTTTCCCAGTGATTTTGGTAAAAGTGGGCTAGGAAACCATCAGGGCCTGGAGATCCAAGGGGGTTCATTTGTGAGACAGCATCATGGACCTCCTTCTCAGTAAACTTGAGCAGGAGTTTGTTGTTCATTGCAATGGTGACTTTTTGGTCCATACCTTGGAGGCATGGAAATTAGAGGGGTTAGAGGTGGAAAATAATTGTGTATAGAAGTCAAAGAAGATACCAGCTATTTGGTCTGGTTTGTTTTGGATTTCTCCCTACTGGTTCAAAATTTGACTGATTGCATTAGTTTTCCTTCTTTGGTTGGCATGCATGTGATAGAACTGTGTGTTTCTGTCCCCATTCTTCAACCAATGTTGTTTGGCCTGCTGCCTCCATTTTAACTCTTCTTCTTCTAGTTGATGTTCCACTTCCCTCTGTAGTACTTTAAGTTCATAGACCTGGTCACCAGCTCCTTCTTCTTGTATGGTTGCAATTCTGTTCATTTTCTATTTGATAGTTGCAGTTGCCTCTCTCTTCCTACTTCAGTTCCATTGTTTTAGAGACAGTGCATAGTTAGCCAGCTTATTTCATAATATTGAGCTTGCATCTTCCCCCACTGCTACTCTGGACCAGGCCTTTTTAATGACCTCAGGGCACTCTTTTGAAAGGGTCCAAGCTGCTTCATATCGAAAATTGGCCTGCATGTGTCTCCTTACTGGTAGTGGTCCTTTCCATTATAGATTAAGTGGAGCATGATCAGACTTCATTGCAGTTAAAACCTGACATATGGCATTTGGGAACCTTGTTTTCCAATCTAAGTTGGCCAGAGCTTTATCTAGCTTTTCCTTGATAAACCCTCTGCCACTTCTGTTATTGGACCATGTATACCTATTGCCTTTGGTGGAAACTGAATCTAGTAAGCAGAACTCAATAGCCTCATGAAAATCCTCCATCTGTTTGTAGGGTCTAGGTACTTCCCCTACTTTTTGCTTTTGGCATAATATTTCATGAAAGTCACCAATGCAAAGCCATGGTCTTCCATGAGAAGGCTTTAATACTCTAAGTAAGTTCCAACTAAGTTTCCTTTAGGATGTAACAGGGTGGCCATAAAATCCAGTGAGCATCCAAGGGGCATTGTGTCTTTTATCAGTTATCATCACGCTAATGTGCCATCTGGTGAAGTTTATCAATTGAACCTCTAGGTTGTTTTTCCACATCATGGCTAGCCCCCCACTACTTCCCTTACTATCAGACAACTATCAAACTTAATTAAATGTTTAACAGCTTCAACTCTGGCCTTAGAACACTTGGTTTCTATCAAAAAACCAAGCTTGGGAGCTTGTCCTTAATCATCATATTAAGGATTCTAATTGCTTGAGGGTTCCCAAGCCCTCTACAGTTCCAACTTAGGAGATTCATGAGAATGGGCAGGGCTGGAAATCAGCCTCTACCATGTCAATGGAGTTTTCATCTTCTAAAACCAGTGAGAGTTTACCTATTTTCTTAGTTGATGGCTTGTTCACTGCCTTCCTTTTCCCTTTCCTACCAGCTATTGGGTCAGTTCCACCATTGTTCTATCCCTCTGCATTTTCCTGGGTTAGTTGGTTAGGTATTGCAGGTGAAGAAGGTTGTCGTGCTCTCCTTTTCCAGGTTCTACTTTGGCTAGTCAGTGGTATGTTCATGTTCATCTCCTATAGCTCGTGTATTTTCTCACTAGCCTCCTTTGTTGACTTTCCTTCCACGTCCTTGAGTGTCCCTACATCAGGAGTAGGGGTCCAATTTTTCTTTTGTTTTCTAGTTGGAGTTGACTTCCCGCTTGGTTGTGTTGGTCGTGAATAGTTGCATGTACCTTTTAGTATGGCTCCTTCTGTCTTGTCCTTTGGTAGAGCCTCAGAATAGGTCATGGAAAACCCTGCTTGAGTACCTGTGAGTCCCTCCACACCCCGAGATGGTAGCCTGTCAAACTGAAAGCCCTGAGAGTCCACAACCACTTCAGGAGTGGTTGATACATGCTCGGCTTGTTCCCTTGGTTTTGCCACGTCATCATCTTCTTCCTTGTGGCTTGAGGAGTGTGTCTGCTGGTGTGTTGACCCTTGCTGTTCTTCCGTTCTTTAGCTGGATCCTTCTGGAATGACGCCCGTAGCCATGCACCATATTGAGTTCCAATATTACCATGAAGGGACCTCTTTACATCAGGCTCCTTACATCCAGTTGGTCCATGCTTTATGATGCCACAGTTAAAACAGAATGAAGGGACATGTTCATATTGGAACGAAACCCATACTTTTTTGCCATTGATAGAGCACAACACCCCTCTCATGATAGGTTGTGTGATGTTGATAGAGATACGTACCCATAGGTAGGGTCCCCAACCAAGTCCTTCCTCATCAACATCTACCTCCATCACAGCCCCCACTTTGGAGCCAAACTATTGACCAAACTCTCTAGTCGTCCCTCCAATAGGGAGGTTATGCAGTTGCACCCAGATAACTTCCTTATCAAACTGTATCCCCTTTGTTGTTACCATTCCATCGTAGTCCTTGATGCAAACCAAACAATGATCAAAAGTACACGGCCTACCTTTCTTGACCTTCTCCAAGTCTTGATCCTCATGGAATTCAAATAGGAACAAGTTGTCTCCCATTACTCTGAAATGTACCTCCCCTTTTGGCCTCCATAATTTCAGCATGGTTGCTTTGAAGGCTTCTTGGTTTACCATTTTGTCCATTACTAGTAGCCCCAGTAAGCACCTCCTACCCTTTTGGGAAGCCACACCATCCATGCTAAGTTCCACTTGAACCTCTTGCTGTTCAACTTCTGTCAACCTGAGTTTGTTCCATTGCTCAAGAATGGCCTCTGTCATCTCACCCTTCTCCTCTTCCTTCCTCCTCCTCTGTTTCCACTAAGTTTTACTTACAAACAACCTTGCCTATAGCAAGACAACACCTTCTCAGCAAAAGCTAGAAGGACTCGAGCATGTAGAGTTTTATTGATTGTCGAGACTGCTCAAGATGATTATTAATGCTGTCGAATAATAATATGTATAGATTCCTTACTATAAGTATTAGCATCCCGAAGTAATGGCAATTTGAGGTTTCGGATTTAACATTAATAAAGCACTCTGACTCTTGTATACAGATTTGTTTTCAAAGAGGTATTAGAGAGACCACACAGTAGTAATTTGCATAGCTATCTTAGATCTATAATTGTCTCAAATTATAGAAAGCGCATGGACTTAAAGCATACTGGTAAAGCATGTCCTTATAAATAAAAAAATAGTGGCAGAAATCGCTGCTAGCTAATTAGCACAAAGTCCTTACTCTAAATAGCGGGCATTGTTATAAATTATCTCCAAAATCTTGACAATAAAAAAAAAAGTATAGGACACAGATTCGCCACAACCATATCATAAGAGAAGTAGAGAAATCTTATACAATCCTATCAAAGTCTAACAAATGGTACACAATCATACCACCAATAGAGAGAGAAGATGGAGGGAGAAGAGAGAGAGGCTTACTGTGTCTCCAAGCTGAGAGAGAGAGGGGATGCACCAATTGCATCCTGCGGAGGTGGTTCTGGAGGCTAGGGCATTAAGTAGGAAATTGTGGCTGACTCGGTGATGTTGCACAGGTTGGGGACGAATTGTATACTGGGGGAGGTTGCGACTATGGTGAGAGGCGGTGCAGTCGCAGGGCGAGGGCGATGGTGATTATCGCTAGTTTGGAGGGGGGGGGGGGGGGGGCGAGGGTTGGGGAAGAAAGGAAAGAAAGTAAGGGAGAGGGGTATCGCGCGGTGTATCGCGGGAATTTAGTGGAATTAGAGCAAAATTTTTAAGGCCACATCATTTCGTGGGAAAAAAGATCAATAATCTCGTGGCAAATATGAATTTACTCACGAGGATCTAAGTGCTGGTAAGTCACCAGTTTTGCGATGATGTCAATTTCATGAGAAAAAACATTCATTGGCCATTATAAGTTTTAACCCACGAGGACTTTAATTTCTTGTGAATATGTTTTCCCATTAACACATAGTAGTGGGAAAAATACATTTCTTCATGATAAATATCCATTTTACCACTACATTATTTTCACCGAAGGAATCTCTTGATAAAAAGCTGGTCTTGTTCCCATTAATATTTTTGGTGACAATTACACACTATTTGTCATGATGTTCTGTCATGGAAAAAGAACCCGTGGGAAATGCCAGTATTTGTTGTAGTGACTCTTCAATAATTTGTTAGTATAGTCCATAGTTTAAAAATATTTTCTCCCATATAGATGTGAAATAGATTCATTTTTTTAATATAGAAATATAATAAAACTATCATTAATATTATTTCTAAATGGCACACGTGCACTGCACGTGTACTATTTTTATTGATTTTTTAAAATTTCTTTTCACACATTTTTATTTACTATTTTATATTACTTTTATTTTTATTTTTATTTTTTTATATTTATCATCTAGGTATATGTGCAGCACACGTTTTCCTTACTAATATATATATAATTATATATACACCATCTCATTAACTGCCCTTGTTTTGATAGTAGGTTATCTTTTAGAACGAGGTCAAATGGGGCACCATATGCACCGGCAATAGTTGATACCTTGATATTTACGCGCGGCAATAATCTGGCATCTTATTGGATCATGTCCTTTTCATTCTAACGTAGTAGTTATCATGAATGAGGTTTTCAAGATGATATTATTCTAAGGACGTCCCCTTCTCGAATTAAATGAGACTATGTACCAGCTCAGGTCCTTGTGAACTAGTTGTCCTTTGATGCCATGGTGAAACAGTGAAACAAGCCCAAGAGTCCAAGACTATTAATTCATTCAGCTGTGTAAGACTGTAACAACAAAAATTATAAATATTACTGTTGCACAGCTTTTATAAAATTATTTAATAAGATTTTATTTTTTAAACATATTTATTTTATTTTTAGGGATGATGAGTCAGCTTTTAAAAACGCTTTTGTCCTGTTGGACCGATTTAGGAGCCGTTCAAAAAATCATCTCTAATCCAAACAGTCATATAAATATCTAATCATGATTGGTTTGAATTTATTTTCACAAAAAGAAAAAAATTGTCACATTTTTAGAAGAAAAAAAATTATGAAATTAATGTAATTTAATAAAAATATTGTCATCTTATAATATTATTATGAAAGATATTATAAAAAATTAAATTTGAGTATATAATTTATAAATTACTATTATTATTTATAAATATATTTATAAATAAAAAAATTATTACAAATACGATGCAATAGTTGGGGACTCACATCTATAAAATATCCATAAAGTTAAAATCATCTCAACTCATCAATCTCACTATCATTTACAAACTATTTCAATTCATTTCATTTGATCTCAATATCCAAATGAGTCCTTAAGTTTCAAACCTTTTCCTTAGGATAGAAAAGGAGAACCTCTGGTCCACTACCACTTAAACATGATTAAAGATTTTTATATTTAAAGTTTGTTTGGAAACATAATTGTTTTTAGATATTTTTAGACTATTTTATTACTATTTACAGATCATCTGAGATAATCTTGATATCCAAATGCCTACCTTACCAATGTGAAATGATTTTATAACTAGATACCTACCTCACCAATGTACCATGCACAAAAAAAAAAAATAAATAAAAAATAAAATAAAAAAATCATTAATTCTAGCTATTACTATCATTATTACTGTCATGATTACTACTATACATAATGTAATTTTCGAATGAGCCTAAATGAGTTGGGGAAATGATATTAATAAATGTCTACCTCACTAATCTATTATGCATAACGCGCATTCTGCATGCAAATTCGGCTGAGCAGGTGAAAGAACTATATCTATATAATGCCTACATAAAATATATATATATATATATATATCATTGTTAATACTATTACTTTTTATGCGAATGAAGTCAAATGAGCAAGTGAAATGATATGATTTGATCATATCTTTCTCATGATCAACTGTAATATGCATTATGCACCTCGCGTGTACATCTCGTACTAGTAGTAGTTGTGAAATTAAGAAAGAAAATGACTCGTGACTTCTTTTCTTTTTGGAAAAAAAAATATATATATATTCTTAATAATTCTCAACAGTAATATAAATATCTGTCTATATATAGTATCCTTTACGTTACGTAGTAATTCAAAATCTTGATCATGAGCACTACTACAAGGTTTTAGACACGCTGCAGTTTTGGACAACATGAGCGGCCCTGCCGATGCGTAATTACTTCGATCTCTTTTCGGAGCAAATATATTATGCTTTTTTTCCTTTTTTCTTTTTTAATTTAGCAAATATGTTCTGTTTATAGTGTGGTGAAGTTTAACTTTCAATAATTTGGTCGCAATTATATATTATAAAGAAAAATCCTGCTTCGTCACCTAAGGTTTTGTGCATCGAATGCTGGTCGTCTTGCTAAAGAAGAATGTGTTGTAACAGCTTGTATGTAAAAGCTGTATCTGTTTCATCATAAAACAATTTTCTTAAATAATTTTCCTGATTTTTTGGCGTTTGAATGTGTATGAAAAAGTCAGGAAATGAAAAACAGTTTCAATTAATAAAAAATCAAACATTCTTTTCTAAAAATTGGTTTTAGCTCTTTAGTCTCAAATAATGCTCCATTTTTTTTTTCTCAACTATCTCTAGATCTCTTGGATTTCCCTCCTCTCCTTATTAATCTTCCTCCTCTTTTCCACCCTTTATAAATATATATATATATATATTAAGCTATAATGTTTTATGAAGCCATAATCTGTCATGTTTTTCATATATAGATATCTTATATATATTCCTCCCTCCTCCGTTTCGGGAGGATGGGTGTGTTGTTCACTTCTCCTCCTCTAGAAGATGGAGTTTTGATGCGGGTTGTTTTTCCTCTGTTTTATACATAGAATGATACTCTTTTTTTGAAAGTTTTCATGAAGTTTAGACAATGTCTATCGCAAAGATTTTGTGTACGGGGAAACTTACAACAGATGTTAGTTTGGCTTGTAACTTGAGTCACAGATGTAACTTCCTTTATAGATTGAATTTAATGAAGTCTATTTCTTATAAAAAAAATAAAAAATAAAAAAAGATATCTTATATATAGCTATTGCTTGCTTTGTTATTTAGATAAGTTATTAATTTGACTATTTTGATTTTCACATCTCAATATCGTTCAACTATTTTCGTTGTGTTGTTGTTTTTTCTTTGATTATTCAATTGCATGTTTATTTTCAATTGTATTTTTATGAGAGAGAATGAAAAACAATTGAAAAAAGTGAAAACTTGTATTTGTTGTACATGAATGGGATTGATACTTTTAGTGTGATTAATTGTAATATATCTATTGTACGTACCTTATGAAAAATGCATCATATTTTGATCATAATAGTTTGTGATATGCATAAGTTATAATGGCGCTACAAGAAATAAGATCATTTCCGGCGATTAGAGTAGCCGAAAATACTATGAAACTTAGCCGCTATTAACTATTTCCGGCTATTTTTAATTGCCAATGAATAGCAACTATTAAAGAGCCAAGTAAAACTTTATCCGGCTATTTTGAGAATAGCCACAAATACTCATTATTTCCGACAAAAAAAATAGCCGCAAACGTCATAAAATTTTGTCGCAAAAAATTTTGTCAAGATCCTTCATCCATAGTCAAAATATATTTCCGGCTAAATTATTTTCGCCGGAAATAAGTTTTTGCGGCTAATTATTTTAGCTAAAAATAAATGCTGACTTTGTTAAATTGGGGCAAAGATTTATTCTGGCGGATTATTATCGCCGGAAATACTTGAAACCTCAATAGGTTTATTTTTGTCAGACGTTGTTTTTTACCTGATATTTATTTTATTTCCTTTATGACAAGTACTTGCTTATTAATAAATTAAAAAATGCTATATTGGGAGAAATTTATATGCTTATTAATAACTTGACCTTTGATAGCCCAAGCAACTTGCTTAAGGAGCCGATATATGCTTTATAATTCCTTTTGTTCTGCCATTATAACTTTATATGGTGTCTCTTTTCAGAACATTTGAACCCAATAAATGTTAAAATCGCTGAACTGAGAGAGGCACTGGAGTCTGTTACAGCAGAGCAGAAGTATGTACTTGAAATCACATGATGCTCAGCATCACTGTAGTAAATAGTTTTATTTTCCATGAATTCAAATGATGATCACAATTTGATATAAATGTCATTTTGTGGTTTTCTCACAATTCTAGAGATATACCTAATTCATGGAAAGAGTTTAGTGGATCTTTTGTGACAGACACCAATCAGACATGGAAATTTCCCCTGTGCAAGATGCCTGTGTATCTGTTTTATAGGTGTACTGCAGGGAATATGAAGATATGGTTAGGTTCAAGCTAAGCTAGTGTAACTTTAAAAAGACTTATACCACCAATAGCTTTCTGATACAATAGTATTTTATTAAATCCACATGTTTTGCAAATATGCTGGCAAAATAACCTAGTTTAATTTGGTTTGGTTTCCAAGGGCAACTCCCAAACATGCATACACATGAATATGATAATTGGCTATAAAGGAGAAGATGCAGTGCTATAGACATCATTTCAACATACAACAAAAATTGTTTGAAGATAAAGAGGATTCATCGATGGAATTTCTAGTTTTCCAAAAAGGAGAGGACGAATTGGACTTATGAATTGAAGTCAGATTTTGTATAAAATCAACTTTAGTACATACAAGGTTTTCAAATCTGATTCATAAAGCTTGGGCTGGAATGTAGTATCACCCTTTAATAAGATTGAATGAAGGAAGGTTCAAGTTAAGAGATCCAAACAAGGTTTGGAGCCATGCACCCATGGGCTTTGGACCAGTTTAATTTGGACCTACATCTCTTTAATGTGAGGATTCTTTTGATATGATAAAAATAGTTTTAAGAAAATCCATCTACCAATTACATATTAATTGTCCCTTACCCTTCATAAATACAAGTGATAGGCCTCTCTCAAAACATGAACCAACCACCCACCTAGGATAGGAATTTAAGATAAAAGAGTTATTCTACTCAGCAATCCTACATCACACATGTTTAGAGAAAAAAAAAAGTAAAAAAAAAAGCATTTTCTCGAGTATGAGCAATGGTGTATATGGGCTCTAAAATATGTTCATTTAAATTTTAATAGCAGCATGTTTTCCAAGAGCAACCAAAGGAACAATTGAAGAGAGAATAAAAGAAAGGGCACCAAATTATGAGAACATGACTGAGCAGGAAAAGGAAACCTCAAGGCAATTGTAGAGGCAGAGAATCATGAAGCCCATGACCTTCTTCCATTTTTCACTGTACTGGCTTTCATTGTAAAGACTATACATTGAAATCATGAAACTTGCTTGGCATGGACCCTAGCTCTGATCTGGGCACCTAATAATTGAGTGGATAAACCACAACTAATTGTGCAAAGTTTATCCCTTCCACCAAATGGGCCATGAATTCTGACTAATTATTTGTTTTTCTTGAATCAAAACCTCCTCTGCTCCAACTCATTCTTAATATATTAAAGGAAAATTATAAAGGTAATACAAATGTGACTATTAATATCTTATTTAATTTTGATCTGTTAAACAAAGATTTTTTAAAACCAGGTTTGAAATTTGCTTGAGATAATATCAAATTAAAAACAAAGACTTCCCATGCTTTAGTACTACTTGACCAATCTTGCACCAACAATACTGAAATAATTCTGACTAATTATATTTTAAATCTCCTAAACTGTCCATCCACTAGAAACCAAGCAAAGAGTGGAAAAAAAAAACTTGCATAATGTAGTAATCATGCCTCAGCTCACATTACAACCCTTAGTTCGCCAGAAAATAGCATATTTAGGCATTGCATATGCATTTAAATGTGTATTTGTAGGAATGAAGCATCATAGTTGCCGGACAATTGTACAGTATTTGAACCAAATTCATGAATAACTAAAGCCATTTTTTCCCCTTTTATAACCAAATCTAACAATCCATACACAAATTTATGCTTGTTTCATTTTTAAAATCAAAGACAAAAAAGTAA
Organism: Carya illinoinensis; assembly: GCF_018687715.1. Taxonomy (NCBI): domain Eukaryota; kingdom Viridiplantae; phylum Streptophyta; class Magnoliopsida; order Fagales; family Juglandaceae; genus Carya; species Carya illinoinensis. Next base: position 14,849,266 of record NC_056765.1, read on the forward strand.
AACAACTAAACTCTTTACCTCTATCAACCCCAAAGTTACAAGCGAAACGAGCGACAGTAAGCGGGCACAGAGAAACGAATGAGAGTTACAGAAAGAGAGAGAGAGAGAGAGAGAGCGATGGAGCCGAAAAATTTTAAACGGAGACTCACCGGCGAGAGGACGGCGGCGAAAAGACGGCGACAAGACGGTGATAAGACGGCGGCACTATTTTCGCCGAAAAGCCCCGTGTAGAACCAGAGAGAGAGAGTGAGAGAGAGCGAGAGACTTAGAAAGAGAGGAAAAAAGCCGGAGTCTCGCATTGGAAAATAAGAGGCGGGAGTAGAAAACTTATTAAGGCGACTCAAAAGTCGCCGTAATAAGTTAGAATTTTCGCCATAACAAGTATTTCTAACGGCAAAAATTTTATTAAGACGATATAGAATTACACAACGGGGTTATTTGCGGCTAAAATCTTTTTCTGGCGCACAAAAATCGCCGCAAAAAGTATATATTTCCGGCTATTTTCACAATTGACACAAACATTTTTCTAAAGTTAAAAATGTGACTTTTTGTGACTATAATTCTATCGCCGGAAATAAAAATAGCCGCAAATGCTATTTTTTCTTATGCATGCATGCGTTGCACTGTCCTGTTACAATTCTAAGCAAGTTGTCTGAGGCTAAACTACACGTGTGCGACTTGGGTGAGAATTTTATTATTATTATTATTATTTCTTTTATCATTTCACGAATTCTCATGCATTAGTAATCATCAGTTAAGTGATTTTGACACATTTGTTGCGTCACTTTGCATGAACAATTACTACTTAATATGCATTAGTGCACATCATGTACGTCATGCATGTCTCCCTATCTTTAATATGTTGTATTGGTTGTTAAATTATTGATGGATTCATTTCTTTTTCAACTTTTTAGAACCACAAAAAAAAAAAAAAAAAAGTAAATTCATCACAATTTATTTCATATATTTTAATTATTTTTTAATATTATTATTTTTTTAAAATTTGAAAAAGTTGAATTGTTTATTATATTTTGTATTAAAATTTGATAAAATTAAATGATGAGATGAAATGTTTTTTGTATCAAACCTAAAAAATTTAAATCCATCTCAACCTAAAAAAATCAAATCCATCTCAATGGGACTCACAAAAAGATTATTATTTACAACTCAACTCAATTTATCTCAGCATCCAAGCGTATGAGTGATTTATATTAGTAATTTATATTGTTGAATTGATAATGCAGTAATTAGCTGGTACTAACCTTCTATATATTCATCCATAATTACCGGTTCGTTCTTAAATATTGATGTATTTGTTAATTAATTAGTAGTTTCAAAACAATTACGTGAATATCTTTTTATAGACATTCTCAGCGGGTTTATATAAACTGGAATATTTGGGTAGTTCTATTCTGGACGTGGTTTGTCGGAATTGACCCATGCGGTCTGGTTATGATCACTAGCTTGAAGCACTTTGACCCATTTCTAGGTGCGATAAGGCTAACCTGCACAAAATCAACTCGATATGTCAATTTTATCTACATGATACATTGTTTAATCTTTGTATTTTCAGATCAAAAGGCGATCAGGCCCTGAAAGCCATTACCGCGCTTAAGAAAGATATGGAAAAGCTCAAAAACTTGCTGGCTCCAATATCAAAGAAAACTCCGGAAGACCTAATCAAAAGCACGAGCAAACACCTCCCAAGTCTGGATGCTTACTTTAGGGGCGCTGATAGGTAATATATATATATATAGTATTTCATGATCAGAGATCAGATCATGATATGATCACTATAATTTTTTATCACTATTAATATAAAATGTACGTCATTTTGATAATTTCACGAATTCTCATGCACTAGTACTACGGATCAGTTGAGTACAGATTTTGACATATTGGGTGCGTCACTTCCATATATATATATATATATAGTCATGCATGTCTCCCTATATATATATATATATATCATTTTGCATTTTTGTGATAATAAATAAATAAATAAGGGGGAGAATTTGTGTATTACCTGTTCGTTCTTTAACGTTGATGTTTTTGTTAGTACGTAGTTTCAAAACAACGTGAATATCTTTTTATAGACATTCTGATCAGTGGGTCGATCCATACAATTGGGTAAATATATATATATAGTTCTATATTTTTGGTCGTGGTAATTTGTCATGAGAATTAATCTATGCGGTCTGGACGTTATATATGATCACTAGCTTTAAGCAGTACGTAGTTTGACCAATTTTTAGGTGCGATAGGGTTAACCTGTATATACAAAATCAACTCGATATGTGAAATTTAATTTACAATATGATATATTGTTTAATCTTTGAATTTCCAGGAGTGGCGCAACGTTGGGTATGACAGGCAGTGCCAATGATGCCACTACGGGAGTTAATGCAGCTCTGACAACGCTTCATACTCTGACAGGAAAATCGAGCAAGCTGATCGATATTATCAAATCGCTGGCCTCAATAGAGAAAATGCTGGAAGAGATGAACAATGCTATCGAAACTCTGAATGGTGACCTCGGAAACCGCGGGGATAAGAAGTAACATATATATATATATAGTACATGATGATCAGAGAGATCATGATATGATCACTCTATGTGACCATCTCCATATAATAAAATATATTAATAAATAATGAGGAGATGGTCAGTAGATCCCTTTGATCATATGTACTAACTAAGTCTGTATCATCTATATTATATGTTTGTTAATGCTTGGCGCGCGCGTCGCACTCTGTACGTACGTACCAGCTAGTTTGGTTTGGTATTTAATTTCAAAATTTCAAAGCGCATGCAAGTGTGTTTCTATGTTTATCATCATCTATAATCAGCGGATTTATATTATAAGCGTCGTTTGTGCTTAATTGGTTTCTCATATGTAAGTACCGTACGTTCGTACGTCTGCTGATATCATGTTACCATCTATGTTATTATTAATATTATTGAGTGGGAGTCTCATAATTAATTATATGGTCGAAAAGATCAGAATAAAAATAAATAAATAAAGCTTACCAAATTGGAGGATGATCAACTACTCCATTGATCATTACATGACACTAAAATACTTTTGATTTTTTTTTACGGTTTTGAATTTGTGATAGTTCTGAAATCATCACCAAAAATTCTTTTCTGTGATATTTGAAGGAAACCATCACTAGAGGTAGACGACAAATGATTATATGTTCGGACTATAATAATGTTACGTTCAAATGTAACTCATAAGATGTCATTTTTAAATGAGTACATTCAAGCGTATAAAATGTTACGTTCGAAGAGTTCATGTACATTTGAACATTAAGCCCACTTACGTGCGAATATGTAAGTTATTTGTTTGAACGTTAGAATGTATAGACTATTTGTTTGAACGTCTTGTCTTATAGTTCGAACGATTTACTTTATCTTCGAACAATCGTCACTAACGTTAAAAAATGAACTGTTTTAAAATTAAACGGAATTTCAAATTAAAAAGGATTGAAAAGGATATCTTATCCAAAGATAAAAGTGGCTAGATTGGCTCTTCTCCTCTCTTTCTCTCTGGTTTTCTAGGGTGAACATGGAGGTGGGTTTCATTGCCTTTGTGCATGCTTGACTATTTTTTTCCTCTTTGGGTGGTATTTTCTTCTTGATGTATGGATAATGATTTACAAGACTTGTATAAGCGATTGTTGTTGACGGAATATGCAAATGATGAAGTTGTGGTGGAGGAGGAAAAGTTGGAGGAATTGAATTTGCGGGGTGGTAAGTGTTTGGTAATGTCTTCGTTCACTGAGAAGCATTTCAATAGGGATGCGTTTAAATCAATGATGAGGAAGGCATGGCGACTGGTAAAGAGTTTCTGATTTCATGATCTTAATTCCTCTTTGTTTTTGGTCGAATTTGAGGATCTCCGAGAAAAGGAGAAGGTGGTCTTCAAATTGACTTGATTTTGGCTTTCATGGGTGAGTCTTCAAATTGATTCTGGGTTCAAGGGATTCCAATTCTACAGGTTCATATCATTTGATATTCAGAGCTTAGTTTCCAATTAGGTTTGATTCTTTCTTTTAATTTTTGCATTACTTATATAAAAAAAAAGAAGTGACTGCTGAAATTCTTAGGGTTTTGTTGGCTGTGAAAAATTCACTTTATTCTTTCTAGGGTTGGCTGAATTACTCCATCTTATTAGGGCTGCCAAAGATGCTTTGTCATTAGGGTTTGTTAGGATGGCCAAAATTTACATAATCTACGGTTCCAAAATTCTAGGGTTTCTTGCATTTCTAAGTTTGTCAATTGCTTGGAGTGTCGTTTCATTGATTCAATTCTATTTCTTTGTCAATTTTTATGTGTTTAAATTCAATTTCTTGATTGTCACAATTGAATATTGCTGTTTGTGATTAAATTAGTGAGAAAAAAAAAGAAAACAAAAAGAAAGGGAAATAAAAGAAAAGAAAAGAAAATTCGGAAAAGAAAAAATTGATTGAGCCTTATCATCAAAGGGGCTCAATTTCTTTATAGTTGGTATCTTGTTTTGTAATTACTCTTTCTCTCGTATCAATTTCTTGAGTCTCATATCATTTTATTCCTTCCGTGTTTCTCTTGTTCTTATTTCTTGGACCTAATTACTAGTTGTAATAAAATAAGATTGTATTATCTTGATTGAGTTCAATTTGTTCTTAAAAAACTTGAGTTGGAAAAATCTTGAGGTAAAAGGCAAAAGAGTGTGAGATTATTATTAGGAAAAAGTCAATTAAGAGTGAAATATGAGTGGAGTGCCATTATTCGAGTGTAAACATGTAAGGGAGTGTGTGAGATTTTTTTACCGCTAACATTCTTTTTGTGCAGTGCATTACGATGTCTCACAAGAGTGACTCATCACCAAAGGGGATGGCAGGTAATTCATTCTTTGTGTTGCAGTCGATGCAACAAAATTTTAAACAATTGAATTTGGTGTTAGGGGAAGTGAGGGATAGAATAGATCAACGCAATGCAAGGATTAGAAATCTGCAAGGTGAGAGAGTTAGGAGGAGGTGTGAGCCTAGTATCGAACATGAGTATAAGAATAAAGAGTATAGTGAGTCTCTTATTGCCAGGCATACTCTCAATACAGAAATTAAAATAGATGATATGGAGAAGCAGAGAGAATATTTTTCATACTAGATGCCATATCAACAACAAGGTATGTAATATGATCATTGATGGGGGGAATTGTGCTCATGTGGCTAGCACTACTGTAGATGAGAAATTGAATTTACCTACCTTAAAAACACCCTAAACCATACAAGTTGCAGTAGTTGAATGATTGTGGGGAGGTTACAGTAAATATGTAAGTGCTAATTTTCTTTGTTTTTTTTTTTCAATTTGGAAGTATAAGGATGAGGTGCTTTGTAATGTAGTGCATATGCATGTTTGTCATATTTTATTGCGGAGGCCATGGCAGTGTGATAGAAGAGTGATCCATGATGGCTTAAGGAACATGTACAATTTTAAAAAGAATGGAAAAACAATCAAACTTGCTTCTTTAGCTCCAACATAGGTCCATGAGGACTAACTAAAGTTGATGCACTTGAAAGGATAAGGTAAGTTGAATAAAATGCATGCCAGGTGGAAGGAATGTAATGAGACTTTTCCTCATGTCATTAAATACACACATGGTAAGGAAAATTTTGTGGTTGATGCATTATCAAGAAGGTATTCCCTTATCTTTATTTTAAATGCAAAGTTATTGAGATTTGAATATGATAACGAATTGTATGCTAATGATGATGACATTGCTAGTGTGTATGAATATGTGTTATTTTAAATGCAAAGTTATTGAGATTTGAATACGATAAGGAATTGTATGCTAATGATGATGACTTTGCTAGTGTGAGTATGTGAGAAAGCATCGTTTGGTAAGTTTTATAAGCTAAATTGGTACTTGTTTAGAAAGAATAGACTTTGTGTGCCTAATAGCTCTATGCATGAGTTGATTGTGCTTGAAGCATGTGGATGTAGTTTGATGGATCCTTTCAGTGTAAGGCGAACTTTATATGTGTTGCATAAGCATTTGTGGGAGTACCATTTGCCCTTCATTGACATGTTGCATGAACATTTGTAGGAGTATTATTTGTCATTCATTGAGGTTGCATATAATTGAAGTGTTCATTCTACTACAAACTTTTCACCTTGTGAAATTTATTATGGCTTTTATCTGCTTACTCCTTTCGATTTAATGCGTTTACTTGTTGATGACAGGAGTAGCTAGGATGAACCATTTTGAATTGTTGAGAAAATGAATGAAAATGCATAAAAAAGTGGATCTTCTAGGTAAGTATCATGTTTATGCTATTTTCAATGTTACTTATCTTTTTCCCTTTGATGCAGGTGGAGATTCGAGGTTGAATCCTTTTGAAGAGTGGGGGAATGATGGGCTCCAAGGTGGATCGAGTCTTACAGATCATTTGCAAGTTCCAGATGGGGCAATTTCAATATCGAGAGCTAAAAAGGTCAAGGAAGCAATGCAAGAATTGGTGCAATCCACTTGAGATGAAACAAGCAAGAGCCCAACAATCAAGATGGGCTTGAGAGAAGGATATCTAGCTTTGATCCACATTATACGAGCTACGGAAGACATGACTTAGGACTACTTATTTGGACTTAATATTGTGTTTATTATTTTGTATTTCGCCCAAGGGTATTTTGGGGAATATATTTTTAGCCTAGGGTTTTTTTTAGGGAAAGGCTACTGTAGAGCGGCACTATTTACAATATTGTAGCACGACACTATTTACTTAGGGTATTTTTGGAAGATGGGGTTTTAATTAGGTTTTAGTTTAAATACTCTTTGTTGCCTTATTCTAAGAAGTTTATGGAAGTTTATGAGATTTGATGATTTTTATTAATTGTGAGTTGAGTTTATCTCCTCTTGTTCTTCATTGAACTTTTGAACTTATCATAGGTAAATCACAACCTTTGTGGCGTTCCTCCTTTGTAATTTTGGTTTTTGAGACAAGTTCTTCAACGGGTCTAGACTTTCATATAATTTAGGTTCTTGAAATGAGTTCCTCAACGGGTCTAGATTCTTCCATCCATTGACTTGATTTTGGTTTTCTTGGGTGAGTCTTCAAATTGATTGTGGGTTCAAGGGATTCCAATTTGCGGGCTCATATCACTTTCCCATCGTCAAATAATGGAGTATTGCCCTTACTTCCCTTTTACTTGTCGACATGAATCTTTTAATGACGGCGTTAGGGTCGGCATGTCGCTTTGTCCCCCTCTTTCTAGCTTCCCCTCAATTTATCCTCTTTTAGCTAACATAGTTTGTGGGCCGAGCTCTTTTGGTGGTTGATGGGCCATGGGAGGGTGAGATCTAGGCCAAAACAGGTTTGATTATCTAGGGTAGTATCCCTTCTAGTTACTCTCCCTTATGTTGCGCATGTTCAACCGTTGTCTGGAGATTTCAATCAGTGTGAGTGCCTATTTAAGCTCAACCCCCTTCCCATTTTTGGTCTTTTAGCTTTTACTCCCTTCCGGAGCCCTTGAATCTATTTCTCCTCTCTCGTTGCTTCACAGCTCGCTTCTATTAATTGCTTCCATGGCACCCAAAAACACTTCCTGTACTACTCATCTTTCCAAATGCTCCTAGACTCTTGGGCGGATGGACCCTCTAAAGGTGCACACCGAATCCCAACATTTTAACAGGTTCAACTGGAGATTAGAGGTTACTTTGGCATTTCTAAGGTCACTGAAAGCCTCTTTTGGAGTCCCAACCTCTATTGTTTTCAAGTCCTTGAGGCCCCTCAAGGATCATGTACTCTGAGGGTTACACCTCGAAGGTGGCGTTAAACCCTTGATGTCTACCAACGTACTGCAGCTCCCCTTTTGCCGGCCAATTCAAGACGTGTTGACTTCCTTCGTCTCGCTCTTGCACTGCTCCACCCTAACGCATGGAGTATTCTAGTGTATTGTTGCATTGTTTAGAGCCAGAAACTAGAGGAAGTTGACCCAGATTACTGGACCTTATTACCCTAGAGTTCCTTCTAACCCACAGCTTGTTCAAGTAGAAAGGGAACACTTGAAGTTCTCGACTTCGCCATAGGCAGACGTTTGTTCGCTTAGAGTAGTGGTACAATTGGATTAAAGACAAGACCCGACAGTTCTTCTTTCAATCTAGCAAGGGATTAGAGTTCCTAACCGGACAGACTACTTTGAGGGAGTACCCTGTATGTTCTATATGGGGGTCATGTTGGAGGACAAAGAGATCTTGCTGAAACCAAACCCTGAAGAGGTGAGCTAGTTGGAGATTTTCTAAGCTTGGGTGAAGGCACACCATGTCTACATTTACGCTAAGGTCCCATTAGAGGAAGCCAGTATAGTTCTATACTTGGCCATCTCAACGCATGCTGGCTTTGATGATCATTGTATCCTATGCGATCCACTACCCTTCAAGATCGCAAGTGACCCCCAAGTTTGCCATTAGACGGGAAAGGGAAGAAGCCTCAGCTCGAGGAGCCTAGGGATAGTAGCCCTAACTTTGCTCTGGCACCCGCTCTTGGGCAATCCTCCATTCCCATTATCGTTCATCGGCCGAAACCATATTCAACTACTGTGGGGGCCACTGCATCCCTCTGGCCACCTCTTGCTTCCAAGACCAGGTTGTTTTCCACCTCTCCAATTAAGACGGCATATATTAGCATGTCCCAGGGGGTCCGCGCGATTCCTCCTCTGGTCTCTCAGGTTGTATCCTTCTCTACCCTCCAGGCAACTTGGGGAAGACTGAGACCCTCACTCAGGCTCGGGAGATGCTTGGCTGTAGTTCTACGGGACTCTCTTGGATCCCCTCAAGAGAGTCCAAGATCATTGTTCTGCTGCCAGGAGTTAAGATAGAGATGATTCCCTTTCCAAAGGTCAGTGAGCATGTTGTAGAGGGCGACGACAAGGTCTCCATCTCTGAGTCCTCCTTTGATTATTCTCTTGAGCATGAAGTCAACTTAACAGAAGCCCCTCTGGAGTTTGACGAGGGTCCGGTGGTTGTACCTGAGACTGAGGTCGTGTGGCATCAATGAAGGCTAATAAGATCTCGGTAGTCCTGCTTGAGGCTGAGGCTTCGGTGATGTTAGTGGAGGCTAAGGAGTTCTCATCAATCCCACTTAAGACTGAGGCCGTGATGGTGCCAGTAGAGGCCAGGGAAGTCTTGGTGGTCCCTCTTGAGGCTAAAGTGGTGACAATGGAGGTCAGGGAGGTAGTGGAGGTGGTCATGGGTTCCCTAGATGCCAAGGTCAGAAGAAGTCTGAGGCCCCCTCTCCTTCCTTACAGTTGGGGCGTGCGAGATCGTCTCATGAGGCTGGCGAGGGTGAGGTCCCATGGGCCAAGTTTGGGTTCAAGAGAGGATTCTTCCTTGGGGTAAGTTACGGCAGACCCTTCTATATCTTTTCCTTGTCGTTGACTCGTCTTATTTCTTTATCAGGGATGGTGTAGTTGGTGACTCTCATTATGGACGACCAGGGACTATAGAAGGGGAAAATCTGGCACTCCATTCCTTGTCCGACCCGGTCAAGTAGCATGCCTGGTAGGTGAGCAAGGAGAAAGAGGAGCTAGAGGAAATCCTCGTCAAGATGGACCTCAGCCATTGGTGAGGGCAAAAGAGGATTGCTCAGCTTTGCTGCCAGAAGGCCCAACTTAAGTCTGACTTGATGAAGTTGCTAGAAAAGGCCTGCCCGCACCACCTCAAGGCAATGCTCTATAGGGAGGTGTGGGATAACTTTCACGAGTCATTAGACCTTTGAACGATGGAGGAGGAAAGGCTAAGGGAGTCGGTGCGAGAGCTCTAGGAGGGGAAATCTAAGCTGGCGTAACAATATGATTCCAACATGATTCTAAGCTAGCGCATAAGAGGCGTGATAAGGCCCAATATCCATCTGCCTTGGAAATTTTTCAAGAAAATCATCTTCTGATAACATGATGTAAGGATTTCCAAAAACATCAAGACTGGAAGTGTGGAAAACTTGAGGGACATGGGCATATTATAAAAAATATGAACAACTTTTTCTTTGAGAAAATTGGAAAGCCAGTAGTTTGGTCATTACCACCTAGAATGGTAAAGGCCACCACATTGCATGACGTTGTTGTGTCTTTTACCTATTTCTCTCCATTTTCTATTAGGTTCTCATGGTTCTTCATAAACAATTATCGAGTTAAACCATCCTTGTTGGTACTTCCCTTAGCCTTGGGATGGACCATTTTCTCTACCTCCAGCATTTGTTAGAAAGAAAATGTTAGATCAAGTATTCTAAAAGACTTACAATCTAACCTTGCACAGAAGAAATAGTAAATATAATATGGTCAATGGTTTCAAATTATGATTATCTACCTAGTCCATGTTAAAATCATTAGGTCCAATATTGGATATTATATAGTGTTAGATGTATATTTCAGATATGTATGAGAACGATAGAGAAAAGGACTGCAATTGATCTATAAGACCAGTCCTTATCCCATCTCAGCCTCATACGACTTGATCAAGATCAAAGAAAGAAATGGTCTTGCAACAATTTTTTTCATGCTTTTAACGTGATATAATATTGTTCAAAATCCGTTAATGCCAACATGGCTACTCCATTGTTGAGCAAGAAGAAATGCACTGCAACATGATGTTGCATGAGGTTAATTCGAATGAGCCCAAGAGAAGTTGAATTTCTATAAGTTCAGATTTTTGCTCGTCTTACTGCCTATGTCGAATTTTTGTGATTGCACTTTTATGTCAAGGAGGCTAGTAGAGTTTTTTAAATAATTACACACTTCAAGATCATAGGAAATTATAGAGAGCGATCTAGAGAGAGGAAGGGCTCTATTGTGAAGATTCTCAAATGCACGAAATTGTAACAAGTAATAAAGTGATAAAGAAAGATGTCGAACCCACTAGGACTATTTACCTATTAATTATTGAGATTTTTTAATTCTAAATTATTTGAAAATCAAGAAAAGTTGTGGATTTTGAATCTAATAAAATAAAAATAAAAAATAAATAAAATTTAATCAACAAATGAAGAATTAACCAAATACTTAAAAGAAGAAGATTTCACCCAAGAAGAAAAAACTAAGGCATCCAACTCACCTAATGAATTCAATCCCAAATTCTAATCATGCAATCAATCAATTATCATCTTATTTGACCATAAAATATTCTAATTTATCTAAGACCCTTTCTCATGTAGAATTAGAATTACCTAACATACGATAATCCGTGATATATTTATGTGAATTTAAAAGCATTTGAGTACACTAAGATTAATAATATTTCACATAAAAGCTGCACAAATCACGTTGGCACATTCCTGCCTTTCGTTCAATTCATGCCATACATCATATGAAGCTAAACTACATGCATCATCTCTCGAATTAACATGCACAACAAAGCACTCAACTATTGGCCAGATAATTGAAAGCATTAAACTCAATATGTATACTCAAAAGGAATGATGAAATCATGATCACATAGAAATAAGACTCAGAATTGTCATGGAAAGGCTACATCGTAGCCTTAACAATAGAAATTAGCTCATAATAAAATCAAAACAAACCATAATAATTCTAGAATTCATAATAAAAATTGTATAAAGAGAAGATGAAAGAGTTAAGAAGGAAACTGTATGTAGATCGAGAATCTCAATCGTCAACAACTCCCATTTGGCCTTTCTCTTGTTCTTCTTTTTATTCTCCAAATCGGCTATTTTTTCACTGCCACCTTGATTTGCAATTTTCTCTATTGAGATCTTAGTTCCCATGACGCCTTCAATTTATTTATTCCTAAACAAAAAATAAACAAAATAAATAAAAACTCTAATAAACAAGAAAATTAAACACAAACTAGCATAAAAATAAGAGTAAAAGTATAACAAAACTTTTATAAAAATTAAACACATTAGGCTCTTTGTTTGTACGTTCACTGCCTTCAAAACAAATATACGTAAGACTCTCTTTTAAAAAGTCTGTGGTGGGAGTTAATTAACTAATGCAATTAAATAACTGGTGGTGAGTTATTCAACTAATAGTAACTTCTCCACCCATGTGGACATGACACAATATAAGATAATAAAATTGATGATGGATGTATGCACTACAACAAAATTGTCTTTTAGTGAAGCTTTGAAATTGGTGACAGTCCCCAAACTATCACAAAACATCAGTTTTTGTGACGGTTTATACAAACCATCACTAAATTCAAATGAGAATTATGCTGATGTTCAAATGTAGGCAAATTTATGTTTGAACGTCATATTGACATTTGAATATTAAATATATTTACGTCCAAACATAATATTTTTTGTTGCCAACGTTTGAACGTTAGTGAGTGACGTTTGAACGTTGGATAGAGTATTTGGTACTAAATATGACTATAATTTAAATTTTATGTAGTTTTTAAATTTTCTAGTGCATACTTTGTGAACAATTATTATAAATTTAAAAAGATTGAAATTTGAAGTGCAGTGATTTAATATGAAAGTTGGATTAGGTAACATGAAAGAAACTTGATAATTGAAATTCAAAACAATAGATACATGAAATAATATTAACAATACATATTTTGTAAACAAAATACAAAAGATAATAACATTTTGTAAACAACACTCAGAAGGTCATGTTGTTCACAAATGTATGAAACTCCTCTGTCAGTGTCTTGACCTTCTAATTTAGGACATCGTCACGATGGGTAATCTATGCGATGGTCTGCTCTATATATGAAATCTGCCTATCATCTGTCAGTTCATATGCATCGTCATCTTCGAGCTCACTGCATCAACCCAAGCTGGTTAAACATCCCCCGTAGAGGCACCCATCGGTTGCTGACTAGTACTCCCAGTCTAGGGAGCAACATCGAGCTCAAACTAGGTCGGTGGAACAAGATCTGGTACAGGGTCAGGATGACGTCAAGCATACCCCCTCCCTTGTCCAACACTCCGACGATGTGTGGTAATGTCAAGGGGGCTTTTTTGGTCTATCATCCACTCGAGCTCCTGGAGTGGCACGTTCTGGGCCAGTAATAGCCGGCTTAGGATGACTCTGTATGGGAGGTTGTCCGTTGAGACAAAACCTGCCTTGTAACGGATCCTCTAAAAAATCCTCTGTGGCAAGTCGATCGACTCTCCACGTGCCACGCATATCAAGAATTGTGTGCAAGCCTCGCTGAATGTGGTCTTAAGTGCCACAAGATCTAAATTGTTTGCAATAATAAGTTGCAACATGCAGAAGAACTCCTTCAACTGATTTTGGTTGAAGGAGTTCTTCTTCTCTAGCTGGTTTTGGTCTCTGCCAGTGAGGATGTATGACCGGTGCAAAACTGCAAGTGCACAATATCGTAGTTTTATAATAAAGTGATAAGAAGAGTATCGTCCTCAGGGATTGATACCTTACTTTTGCCAAATACCAAAATTATACTAATCTTGATTTTATCTAGAGGAATCACTAAGATTTTTGTAGTTGCAAATTAAACTAGATCAATTCAAAGAGAAATACGCAAAGGAAATAAAACTGACATTCGAAGATCAAATTAATGGGAAAGAAAACTTCTAGGAAATCGATTTCACCTAATTCTTCACTATGCTTTTCTCATTCAACTAATTTAATTTAATTCTTTTTGTTCATTAGCAAATCCCTAATTCATCCAACAGCCTCTTTCGATAGTCAATTGGAAATTATTCTTGTTCATCAATTCACACAAGAATATGCAAATTAATAAAGCAAGAAAGCAATAAGACCAATGATTTAAATACTATATAGATTCATACAAGTCTTTCGATCTCTATACTTATCTATGCTGAAATATTCAAGATCTACCCTATGATTCCCTCTTTCGATAGAAAATCACAAGATTAAATATCATCTAATCAATGGCCAGTTAATTAGAAGCAATAAACTCAGAATAAATCAGATAAACAAAGAGAGAATTGCCTTAAATTAGCATAGACAATCAAGCATCGTTCAGAACTAGGTTACATCGTTTTCCTAGAATAAATAAAATTTAGCTCATGCTAGAAATGGAATTCAACATAAACGAATTCACCATACTTGTTCTGAGAATATTGGAAGAAAATAAATGCTGAAAAATACTCCTCGCAGCCGCTACTCGTCTTCAAAAACTCAAGGAAATGATTCAATGCTTTTCTCCCATCTGTGCTCGTGTATGATTCCAACTTACGTGCAATATACGAAATTCCCTCTCCAAAACAGATGAATTGAATCCTTCTAGCTATGTTTTTCTGTCCCAAAAAGTGTTCTCCAGTCAAAAAGTACAGCCATATGGTGAAAAATCCCTTTTATATGCTTTGATGGCAGAAATCCCTAAATCTAGAAAAATATGGTATTCGCTCGAGCGGGGTGTCGAGCACATATCGAGCATTCGACTTTGCCTGATTTCGCTCAAGCGTCCAATGTCTCCGCTCGAGCGAACTTTGTTTTCCAGCAACCTGCTCGAGCTTACTGTCGAGTGGCAGTCGAGTGTTTGAATCTGCCTGAATTCGCTCCAGCGGCCAAAAGCCTCCGCTCGAGCGATTTTTTAAAATCTGCAATACAAAATTTTGCAAGTCATCAAATACCCCCAAACTTACAACTTTGTTTGTCCTCAAACAAAAAGAAAAGAAAATGATAGTTTAGGCAATATCAACTCGACCCCAAAGAGAAGTATCATCACTCACCAAGCTTTTATGAATTTAGATTTCATCACTAGTATCTTACTCTTTTAACATCAAAGATAGCAAGAAAATCAATCAAAAATTTTGCAATTTTTCAAGCAAGAGTTAGGCATTTACTTCAACTTAAAGCTAAGACCTTGATTGTGTGTGTGATATAAGCAATTTAACCCCAAACCACCTGCAAACTTAGATAAAACTAGAACAACCAAAATCAGAAGAATTCTCTTAAAACTTAGCCCTATAAGTTCAATTTTCAGAAATCCTCTCCACTAATGTAGTCAATACCAAAATCAGAGATCAAAAGGTCTTTAACAAGGTTGTAATGATAGGCCACAGGGTGAGGGTTAAGAAAGAACTGGATATGGAAAATCAAAGCAAACCGGAAAAATACTTAGTGAAAAGAACACCAGAAGAGATACCCACATGATTCAAATCATAGCTCTTTCTTGACAATATGCTCATACTTGTGGCATTATTATTGCTGTAATCACTGAAGCAATACCAACAATTTCTTTAACAAAATCTGAGGTGATACATACTCCGCTTAGTGACTTCTTTTTCTTTTTCTTTTTTTTTTTTGTTTACTATCTTTCTTCTTCTTTCTTCTTTGATCAAACAAAGCAAACATAATATAGTTCATCATGAAACAAATTTTCTCTTTTAAATGTAACTCTCCACCAAAGTAGTTTCTCAAACTATCAAAGGTAGATTCATTGTTTTTTAGGCTTAGAGCGGGCATGGTTTATGTAGTTCAAAGAATAAATAAAGGCTTATGAAGGCTCAAGGGGGTTGACTATGGAAACACACCATGTAATGATGGTATTTAGGACGGCTGGGAAAGCTTTTTGGTTAAGCCAAAGAAATGCCTAGATCATTTCTCTAATATTTGGTCTCCACTAGGATTTCGCCTCAAAGACCCATCAACGGATTCTAGAGCAAAGGAAAATCGAACTTCCCTTTTTCAATTAATTCAACTTCTTCTCTTCATAAGCAAAATGGAATAAGAGAAAAATGACTATGTGCTCAATTATGTTCAAGATCAAAGATTTAAACCAAAGTACCCACAAAACTCCACTTGACATAAAAGAAATTTTTGAAAATTTTTCTCAAAACCATCTTCAATCACAAATTTCAGAGTCATAGAGAATTAAATCTTACTCCAGTGCATGCTTGGTAAGAGAATCAGACAACCCATCAACAACCCAAGACTTAGAAAACAAGAGGATCAAATGACTATAGGAGTTTACACCCCCAAACTTAAACTAAACAATGTCCTCATTGTAATGCAAAAGTAAAAAGGATTGAAGAAATAAAAGGAACTTCCCTGGTTTCATGATGAATCTTCCGTAGTTTAAAATTTTTCAGCTCTTTATTCATGCTAAATAAACCTGCATCAAAAACCAAATTATTAAAACTAAATAAATAAAGATAATAAAATAAATGAAAGAATGAAAGATAGATCTATGGGTTGCCTCCCATAAGCGCTTGTTTTAAAGTCTACAGCCAGACTTTTCAATTTTCATCAATTAGGATCTCCAAGAGGAATAAATGCATAGTTCCTCTCCACTTGTTCTCCATAGTAGTGCTTCAATTTCTGACCATTAACTCTGAAAATATTCCTTGTCTTGTCCTTCAAATCTACTGCTCCAAAAGAGAAAACTTCATAAATTGTATAAGGACTTGTCCATCTTGATTTTAACTTTCCTGGGAAGAGTTTGAGTCGTGAATTGAAGAGTAAAACTTGTTGTCCTGGTGCAAACTCTTGCCTAAGAATCTGTTTGTCATGCCACTTCTTCGTCCTTTCTTTATAGATCTTTGCATTTTCATATGCATCATTCCGGAACTCTTCCATCTCATTCAATTGAAGAAGTCGCTTTTCACCTGCTGCCTTCAAATCAAAGTTAAACTTTTTTACAGCCCAATAAGCTCTATGCTCCAACTCCACAGGAAGATGACATGCCTTTCCAAACACTAATCCGTATGTAGACATCCCGATAGGTGTTTTAAAGGCTGTACGGTATGCCCACAAAGCATCATCAAGCTTCTTCGCCCAATCCTTTCTATTGGTTTTGACCGTCTTTTCAAGGATGTTCTTGATTTCTCTATTTGAAATTTCAGCTTGGCCATTAGTTTGAGGATGGTAAGCAAGTGCTATCTTGTGCTTTACACCATATTTAGAAAGAAGATTATCAAACAACTTGTTGCAAAAGTGAGTCCCTTCATCACTAATAATAGCTCGAGGAGTGCCAAATCTTGTGAATATATTCTTGTGCAGAAATTTGAGCACTACCTTTGCATCATTTGTTGTTGTAGCAATTGCTTCCACCCATTTTGACATATAGTCAACTGCTAATAAGATATAAGCAAAACCAAAAGAAGGAGGAAAATGCCCCATAAAATCTATTCCCCAAACATCAAACAACTCAACTTCTAAAATACCTTTCAGTGGTGACTCATGACGCCTTGAAATATTCCCCATACGTTGGCACCGGTTACAAGTTTTCACTAAAGTGTAACTATCACGAAAAATAGAAGGCCAAAAGAACCCACTTTGAAGTACCTTAGCTACTGTACGGGTGGCTCCAAAGTGTCCTCCATATGATGATGAATGGCAATGATGGAGGATGTCTTGCATCTCTTCTTCTGGCACACATCTTCTAATGATTTGATGAGGGCATCTTTTGAACAACAAAGGCTCATCCCAAAGATAATAATTCACATCATGCAAAAACTTCTTACGTTGATGGTAAGTAAGATCAGGTGGTAAAACTTTACAAGCTAGGTAGTTAACAATATCAGCATACCACAGAAGCTTGATCTCATATGCAAACAACTGCTCATCAGGGAATGCCTCTTGGACCACTGAATCTGGTCTTTCTTCCTCTTGCTCTAACCGAGAGAGATGGTCAGCCACTAAATTTTCACTTCCTTTCTTGTCTCGAATCTCCAAATCAAATTCTTGAAGAAGTAGGATCCAACGAATTAGCCTAGGCTTAGCATCCTTCTTGCCAAACAAATAGCGAAGTGCTACATGATCAGTGAACACTATCACCTTTGTACCAATGAGGTAAGACCGAAATTTATCACAAGCAAACACCACAGCAAGCATCTCCTTCTCAGTTGTCGCATAATTCAACTGAGCGTCATTCAATGTCCGGCTTGCATAATAGATGGCTCTAAATAGCTTGTCTCGCCTTTGCCCCAACACTGCTCCAATTGCAAAGTCACTTGCATCGCACATAACTTCAAAAGGTTGACTCCAATCAGGCACAATCACAATTGGTGCTGAAATTAGTTTCTCCTTGAGTGCATTAAAGGCCTGCAAACAAACAACATCAAAGTCAAATGCAGAATTTTTCTTAAGAAGATTACATAAAGGTTTGGAGAGTTTAGAAAAATCCTTGATAAATCTTCTATAAAATCCCGCATGTCCCAGAAAACTTCTGATTCCCTTCACATTCTTTGGAGGTGGTAGTTTCTCTATGGTTGTAATTTTGGCTCGATCCACCTCAATTCCTTTAGATGACACTCTATGGCCAAGCAGGATCCCTTCTTGAACCATGAAATGACACTT